>NC_140533.1:30978175-30983175 GCF_057382185.1 Mchenga conophoros | reverse complement strand
GTTCTGTATTCCTCAGGCAGCCTCTCTGTTACAGTGACCTCACAGCAGCCGTGTTATTGGTCAGATGATGTCATTAAAAATGCTCCAGCAGCACAAACACAGCACAAAGGTCCAGTTCAGGTGACGCTAGCAGTAGAAATGATCTGCAGAGAACAAACCAGTTTGTATGTATTTAACATGACTGTGAAGGTTTTACAGTCATAAAGGTTTGAAATGGTGACTGATCACCTGACCTGATTTCAGTCACAGGAAGAAGGCCATCGACATTTAAAGTGACTTTAAGAGCTGGAAGCTTTTATTCTGTCTGTGGGAGGGGCTTGTCCCAGCTTGGTGCATGGAGTTTTTTATAAACATCCCCGTGAAGACTCAGACTCGTGAATTCATCAGAAGATCTGCTAAATGGTTTCTCCTTCACGTTTGTACCAAACCGAGCATGTCTCCGTTTCCCCGAAAGGACCGAATGGTGAGCGTAGAGGCGGACGTCCCCACATCATGACTAAACAGGTTTATGTGTGAAGGCCAACTTTGCACGGATGAGGAGACGTTTTTACTGTTTACAACAGGAAACAACCTCTCTGACACACACACACTCACACACAGACACTCAGACACACACACACTCACACAGACACACACTGAGAGGATGACTGCGTCCTGAGTAGAATCAGTCGTGACTGTTCTGAGTTTTCTGAGTCACGGCTCGTTACAGGATCTCTGTGTTTGCGGCTCTTCGGTCGCACTAGCCTGTGGAGTGCATCGTTAGTGAGGACGCCTCACACAGAAAACACGCTCACAGAAAGACTCTCAGCTTTTCTGACTGAATGATGAACACGAGCTTCAGTTTGTTGCACATTAGGATTTAACCAGCAGTAATTATAACCTGGATCATTTCTGTTATTTAGAAACTGAACCAACAGAGTGTTGAAGTTGAAACATTGGCGAGCTTTAAATCGTCCATGCAGAACAGAGCTGTGCAGAATAGAGCTGTGCCTTAGTCACATCCAGCAGCAGGTGGCTCCCTGCTTAGGCTCAGGTGTTTGTGAAGGATAACACGTCCTCACATCGGCGCTCCTCCTTCCTCTTCTCATCACAGCTGTTCTAAAAACTCCGATGGACTTGTCCTCTCTGAAACCTCCACCTGACTCGAGGCTCATTAACTGTGATGGTGTTCAGCACCTCAGAGGTATGTTTGATATGAATGAAGGAAGCTTTTAATCACCTGAAACTTCCATCAAACCACGAGAGAAGAAAGCAGTGAAAGCTGAAAACGCTGGAGCACATGTTGTCCTTTGAGCGCTACATTTCCAGTGTCCTTGAACACAACACAGCCCTGTGACACTGGCTCCATCAAACATTACTCACTGCTGACTTCCTGCTTTGCACTTCTTTGACTCATTCCTGGCGCTGACGCGCTTTTCTGACACGTTAACAGGGACAGAGCTTCGAGTCCAGCAGCTCCTGGACCAGCTCTACACCAGCTCTGCAGCCACTTCACAGCATTTACTTCCAGATTCACTCTGTTTTTCTGCTCTGAACACTGTTGCATTGCTTCATTTCTCCGTCCTTCTGTCATGTCAGGCTTAAATCATGGATACTTAGACTAAACTGGACTTTAGAGGAACGTTACAAACAGCAGGGGCGCTTTTCCCCTTTCAAAGCCCATACAAGCTAATCTTTAAAAACAGGCACATGCTGGGTGACTAACTGCAGCAGGCAGCCATTACATTAAAACACCTTCCTGATGCTGGAAGAGGCCAGTCGAGGTTTCCCTGCAGAACATCACCCAGAGCGCCACACCAGCCCGAACGGATTGTTCAGGCCGGTGTGGCGCTCTGGGTGATAGTGATAGTGGGTGATAGTGCATCCTGCCGCCGTCCCCACAACAGATAAGTGACCACCTGAGTCTGACTCCTTGCTGTCAGAGCAGCAGCTACTCCCCGCCTCAGTCAGGCCATCGGTTCTCCTTCTGTGGACCACGTCTGGTTATTTCTAACCGCTGCACACCTGATCTGACCCATCGCGTCCTCGCGCTGCCGCTTTGTCTTGTATCAAGTCATCGAATTCTCTCGTGATGCTTCGCTTGTTGTTTCACAGGATGTTTATAGTAAATTAGAACGTGCTCATTTAAATCCAGTCCGTGCTGTAAACTGTGAAGCTGGATTTTGGTGAAAGGCGGAGTCATGACAGAGTGAGGTGCAGCGGGGAGGGAGGTGTTTCTCCTCAGGTTGCTTTCAGCTCACATCAGCCGATGGTGGATTTAAAGGTCACCGACAAACGAGGTCAGACTTAAACTGATTGAACTTTTGCTGCAGAGGTAAAATTGAAGCAGACCCTGCGGTGGCTCAAACTGAATCAGCGTGGGAAGTCTGTGGCACGCCGCCGCCGCTGCGAGCGGAGGCCGTCCATCAGCGAGGGATAACAGTCGTCGTGTGACGCCCGGGAAGCCACTAACGCACCATTTCTGTGACTGATGCGAGTCATTTCCTCGCTGACACACGCTCTCCGAGGAGAACTCCCACGCACTCATAAACCACGACACACACACGGCGCGCACTATTAAAGTTACGTCTCCTCGTGCTATACTGCAGAATCGTGACTCGACATCCTGTCAGCGACGAATCATTACGAGACAACATCGGCGCCTCGACCAATCACACGCGCAGACAGGAGGGTTTGTTCGGAGACGTCCTCCTCACACCTCGACTGGTTTTCCAGTGAGCAGCAGTGTTTCACTAAGTCACTGTTTGTGCTGCAGAGGGCTGTTAAACAGTAATGACCTGTGAGCGGCTCAGAGGCTTTTAGCGCTGCTTCAGTTCAGCCTGACAGGAGTGCAGAGGAGGAGAGCAACACATCACATTTACTTCAAACAACAACGCAACGGCTCAGGCACGACAACCGCATCCAAACAGCACCTAACAACAAACACAACTACAATCAACCCCTAATCAAGCACCAACCACAGTAAGCCACAGCCAGCACCGACAGCGACCGCCAGACAAACCAACAGTCTTCAGTTCAATTCAGTTTTATTTATACATCAAATCACAACAGTGGTCACCTCAAGACGCTTTATATTGTAAGGTAGACCCTACAATAATACAGACAACAATCACATGACCCCCTGTGAGCAGCACTTTGGTGACAGTGGGAAGGAAAAACTCCCTTTTAACAGGAAGAAACCTCCGGCAGAACCAGGCTCAGGGAGGGGCGGGGCCATCTGCTGCGACCTGTATCCAGAACAGCACGCCACCAACAACCTTCCAATAATGATCTTTGGAACAGTGAAACAGTGCACTGTGATCCAACAGTGTGTATCCAGTAAACATCCAGGACTTCCTGTTTCAGTGTTTGTGGACAGATGTGGAAAAATGAAACACCTTCAGATGACAGCTGATGGTGCCCAGACTCTTCACCTTTATGAAGAGGCCTGGTTTGACGTGATTGGTCAGTACCTAAGTCCCGTTACAGGAACTGAAGCAGCATTCGTGCTCCCACACTGTGCAGCAGAGGCTGTGAGCAAACATACTCCAGCATCGTTTTCCTTGCACCCATCGGACAGACAGGAGCAGCTTCACTGATCTTCTCCAAAAGAGGATGTTGAGAAACCATCCGTCACGCTGCGATGTGTTTTGGGTGTTGTGATGTGGAGGTGTGAAACCTGGCTGTGTCTGCTTCACAGCCGGAGTTCGTCCCGAATGTTGCTGCAGTTATTTTTCAGAGAACAGGATGTTCGTTTCTTTCACTCACATAAATACTTTGAAAGCTTTTTTTCCTGTCATATTGAAGTAGTGAAAGCTGTAGGCGTTCAGTGATGCTCAGGATGTTTTCACTATTTTCTGCTGTGGAAATGTTCCTGCTGGGAGTCATGGTGAGATTAATCTGATTACTGGTTGTGAGTGAAGCGAGGTTTGTTTTGTCCCTGTAGGCAGAACTCTGGGCCCAGAGGGTAAGAGATCGAGGTCGTGGTTCTCAGACGGGAAATGTTGGACCGTTTACTCCAGGCTGCAGATCTCTGCCCGAAGGAGGCGGAGGCGGAGGCGGATCTTTGCGTGTTTGCTGCTTTGCAGAAAGTCAAAGCAGAGAGGCGTGTGTGCAAATATTCAGATGAGGTGATGTGCATGCCTGCGTGGTGCAAACTGAACCTGCAGGAGCCTCCATTGTTTCTCCCTCCGTCTCTCCCTCACCTGTTGCGCTTGAATGGGAACCATGGAAACAGAGCGCTGCTGTGGCAGCTCTGAGCCAATGAGCAGCAGCCGCAGCTCGTCTCCGCGGCACATTAATTGTTTTCTGTGTTTATGATGTCAAACCGGATTGTTTGTTGGCTGCTGCAGGCTGCGGATGCACAGTAACGTCTCGCAGAGCTCGCTCTGCTGCATCGCTCTGCTGCATCGCTCTGCTGCATCGCTCGCACCTGCGACCGTCCTTCATCATAAACAAACACGCCGCCGTCTGCTTTGGCCTCGGCTCGCAGGAGCTCACGTATGGATTCATTCGCAGCTCAAAATAGTTCCAATAATCATGCTTTCATTTGCAGGGAAAGCAGCGACCTTCAGGCTGAGGCCTGCAGAGAAAATGAATCAAAACTGAAAAAAAGGTCTTTAAAGCTTCGTTCTGTGCTGAGCTGAATGTTGTAAACAAACACAGAAACTCTGTGAAGCACGATTCATCTCCATGTTTGATGTTTATCTGCTGTGAACTCAGATAAACGTCCCGTTTACGCTGCTGGCGCTCCTCCACCGCACACCCACCTGCAGGTGGATTCAGAACGCTACAACGGGACAGGAAGTGAGGTTAAGCCCCGCCTCACCTCTGGAATCATGTCTGACTGCGGCGGTTAGAACCTGTGATGGTCGCCAGTCGGGGGGCTGCGCTTGGACTCAGAGAACTGAAGTTACAGTCAGTAACCCCGATCTCGTGCTGTCGCCCACAGCTGCTGTTTCCACAGGGACACATTTCAGCAGCGCACCCCTCATTCACACTTCTATCCACAATTATCCACA
>NC_140533.1:30948175-30973175 GCF_057382185.1 Mchenga conophoros | reverse complement strand
CAAGTATCTCGGGGTCTTGTTCGCGAGTGATGGGAGAATGCGGAGATCGACAGACGGATTGGTGCGGCGGCTGCAGTGATGCGGACGCTGCACCGGTCCGTCGTGGTGAAGAGGGAGCTGAGTGTAAAAGTGAAGCTCTCAATTTACCGGTCTATCTACGTCCCTACCCTCACCTATGGCCACGAGCTGTGACCGAAAGAACGAGATCGCGGATACAAGCGGCGGAAATGAGCTTCCTCCGAAGGGTGGCTGGCCTCTCCCTTAGAGATAGGGTGAGAAGTTTGGCCATCCGGGAGGGGCTCAGAGTAGAGCAGCTGCTGCTCCACATCGAAAGGAGCCAGCTGAGGTGGTTCGGACATCTGACAAGGATGCCTCCTGGGCGCCTCCTGGGTGAGGTGTTCCAGGCATGTCCCACCGGGAGGAGGCCCCGGGGCAGACCCAGGACACGCTGGAGAGATTATATCTCTCGGCTGGCCTGGGAACGCCTTGGTGTTCCCCCGGATAAGCTGGAGGAGGTGGCTGGGGAGAGGGAGGTCTGGGCCTCTTTGCTTAGGCTGCTGCCCCTGCGACCCGGCCCCGGATGAAGATGGATGATTGGATGGATGTTTTCAGACTTGATGTTGCATAGTTTGTCCACCAGGGGGCACTCTGCAGCTTCCCTGTTGGCTACACAAATTTTTGGAATGCCAGGAAATCAACCAGCTGACCTGAACAGTGGGGAATGGTGTAAGCAAGTAAATAATAGAGCTGCTCATAATAAATGTTCAGGGAATCTCTTTGTTTCATGTCTGAAAGTAAACATTATTTTCTGTCAGCAGATTTCCAATATCAGTCAGGCCCCATTAGAAAGGCTCAGCATAAACACAGCCCACAGCTCAGTTGCAAACTTTGAGCCTGAATATAATTTAAACAGGTGAGTTATAAAAACATCCTCCCCTCTGCATTTGTTTTGAAGGAGGAAACATTTTGTCGTTTTACAAACAAGAATATAAGTGAAAGGTAAATAAAAAGTAGAGGATCAGTAACAGAGCCCTGTGGAGCTCCATGACCTTTAAAAACACGCTCCGTGACGACCTCTCTGGTTTCTGTTAGTCTGCTGGGTGGATACTGGATACCAGTCACAGCAGATGGCCCCGCCCCTCCCTGAGCCTGGTGCTGCCGGAGGTTTCTTCCTGTTAAAAGGGAGTTTTTCCTTCCCGCTGTCGCCAAGGTGCTGCTCATAGGGGGTCATATGATTGTTGTCTGTATGTATTATTGTAGGGTCGACCTTACAATATAAAGCACCGTGAGGCGACTGTGGTTGTGACTTTGCGCTGTATAAATAGATTGAATTGAATTGTATCCACAGAAATCCTGTGTGGGGTTTAAAACGCTCCAATGCTCATTATGTCCTGTTTTTTGAACAGCTGCTTTCAGCACATTACTTACTGTAAGCAGCTAATTCAGCTGCACATCCATTCTTAACCCCAAAGGAGGTTTGTTTCTTCTCCTGGTGTTGAAGCAGCTCCATGTCACACTACGCTGTCACTCGCTCTGTTAGTAATACATAACTAAAGTGAGTCTCCCACCTACAGGGGGTACGAAGGGGGAGACCAGAACGGGCTGTAAATGTGTGAGTCTGCTTTAGTGAGAAATGGTACCAGACCGAGCTGTCCACAGGAGAGCATGGTGACACTGGGTTTGTTAGGATGGGCGCTTGTTTGTATCATCTGCTCCTGAATGATTTCTGTGCTTCCCACATCCTGATGAAAGTTGTTGCTCTAAATGCCGCCACACTGAATCGTGTTAAATACGTGATGTTTGCCTCTGCTTTCCCCACAGTTTAGCGTTCAGCTCTTCATGTTTTAGAGGTTTGAAAATTAGATGTATTTTTTAATCCAGTCTCCCTTCCTTTGTGTTCGAGGCTGCAGGATTAAATCATGAGTCATTTTGCTAACAGCAGGTTTTTATGGCGAATTCATTAGCGGACTGATTACCTGCTATTCTAAACGACCGTCCTCGCCATCCTGCGAGCAAATTAAGCTCTGGTTTCAGACACAGAGCCGCCGAAGCCCATTTTCCCTCTGATGTGATGATTGTGACACACACGGTGCGGAGTAAGTGAGCCAATCAGCCACAGCGTGGCGGCTCAGCGAGGTCTTACTGGACTGAGGCCACGATGGTTGGGCACAGCGGCAGCTTTCATTGGGTACCAGCCGGGGGCGCCTCGCTGCAGGTGTGAAGAAGAAGAGTCAGGCAGTAATAAGAGAAAAGCTTGTGACGAGGCGACGCTGAGCTTAAATATGCATCAAACGGCGGACAGAGCGAGCTGACGTCACAGAATCATTATGATGATAACGACTGGAAAAGTGTTACAGCAAACATCTGGAGCAGCTGGAGGCGTCACATCATGCAGCTCTGTCAGACTCATGCACATGGGCTGAGTGGGGGTGTTACTTTCTGCTTCATCTTTTACATCATTTACTATCCAGCCACTTCATTAGGTACACCTGCTCAAACAATAATCAGCCAATCACAAGGCAGCATCAGTCTCTGAATCAGGGACTCTGAACACAGCACAACTGGGATTTTCCCACCAACCACCTCTGAGTCTACAAAGAAAAGTTCCAGGGAGCAGCAGCACGGTCAGAGGTCACTCCTGTCGGTGAGAACAGGAAGCTGAGCCTACGATTCACACAGACTCACAAACCCGGACACCGGAAGGTGGAGAAACACTTCCTGGTCCGATGAGCGTCGGCTGGTGGACATTGGTGGCACGGGTCCATCCTGCCCGTGTCAGCGGTTGCTGCTGACCAGGTCCGTCGACCACAGTGTCTCCAGCAGGAGCTCATCTCTGCTTTATGGAGACGAGCCCTCAGACGGCCTCCACAGTCACGGGTCCAACAGCTCTGGGAGGTGGAGGAACGGGACTGTCCTCATGGATGCAGCTGACAAATCTGCAGCTGATGTCGCGATGATGTGATGTAACCATGGACCAAAAGGAATGTTTCCAGTACTGTGTTGAATCTGTGAGTTAAAGCAGCTCTGAATGTTTCCTGTTTAAAAAATGTTGTTGTTGTTTTGCGTGCAGAGAGCAACGTGATGCAAAAGAAAAAAAGGCAAAAGCACAAACAGGTAAACGCCGAGTTTCTGGGCCTGAGCGGAGCCTGCTGCTCAACCCTGACAGGACTCAACGTGCTTCTCTTTTCCATTCAGGCTGAGCAGCGAGAGCAGCTTTTTCTTCTTTAGTTCCCTGCAGGAGCCGTTTGACAGTCTCCTCGTTTCAGTGACATGTTGAACTTATCCCGGCGTAATGCGGAGAGCGAGCGAGGGCCGGAGGCGACGGGAAGCCGTTTAGCTGCCTGATCAAAAACTGAATGGATTTTTTTGACAATGCGACGGCTGAAGGGGTTTCAAGCAGAGCAGGACCACTGACAGGTTGAAACTTTATACATGCTGCAGCCTTTTATAAAGGCTGAATATTCATTATCTTTAATCAAGTTTGACTCTTTATGCTTCCTGACCAGCTCCACGACAAGCTCACACCAGCTCCTCCTGGCTCATTTGTGGGAAATATAATTTGACAGTTTTCTGGTCAAAGATGGAGATTCGAGTAACAGACAGTTATTTTAATGAATTGAATCATGTTTGAGACTTAATGGAAGAGTCTCTGGATTATTTTCACCTGAGATAAACAAACGTGTTTATTGCCTCAAAGGAGCTTGCAAAGAAAAGCGTCTGGACTTCTTTAAGTTGCTTGAAGACGTTTCACCTCATCCGAGAAGCTTCTTCAGTTCTAAGGTCAAATGGTGGAGAGTCCCAGATATAACCTAGTGGGAGTTTCCCCCCACAGAGGGACAAAACGCCAAAACACAAACTTAACAATGTGGTGTATGCTGTACAGTGCAGCGAGGAATGCCCAGACCTCTACATTGGAGAGACCAAACAGCCACTTCACAAGCGCATGGCACAACACAGAAGAGCCACCTCCACAGGACAAGACTCAGCAGTCCATCTGCATCTTAAGGATAAAGGACACTCTTTGAGGATGCCAATGTTCACATTTTGGACAGAGAGGACAGATGGTTTGAAAGAGGAGTGAAAGAAGCATCTATGTCCACTGTGAGCGACCATCTTTGAACAGAGGCGGGGTTTACGACACCAACTCTCTGCCATCTATAATCCAGTTTTGAGATCCTTCCCAGACGCCTTAACGCCCACTCACATCCTGGGCCATCTGACCTCAGGAATTCGCATGATAAGGTGGGGCCAGGTTTCACAATGAACACACCCGAAACTCTGGCTGATTGGGACCCACACCCAGTTTCACACCTTGGCTCATGTGATTAGAGGATAATCAGGGGGTCCTTTTGTCCCTCTGTGGGGGGAAACTCCCACTAGGTTTATATCTGGGACTCTCCACCATTTGACCTTAGAACTGAAGAAGCTTCTTGGATGAGAGGTGAAACGTCTTCAAGTAACTTAAAGAAGTCCAGACGCTTTTCTTTGCAAGCTCCTTTGACTACGATGACCTGGATGACTGAGAACCTTCACAGACATGTTTATTGCCTCGACTTTTGCCGCGTGCTGTAAAACTGTGGACGTCCTCAGAGGTTCTGATTGGTGGTTTTGGCAGCTGCTTTAGGATCTAGTCTGTCAGCATTACTGATGTAAAGGATCCTCCAGCGACTGTGATGGTAACGGGTCCAGAGTAAGCAGTGGTTGCTCAGCATAACTCTGGTTCTATGAGGATGCCAAAGCTGTAATTAACATTTGATGACACATGTGATCCCTGTTTGTCTGTATCCGATGCTTTATCCCAACAGCTAACGTCGATCTTTGCATTTCCATCCCAGCAGACGCCTCCCGGGTGTTATGACGCAGCAGATGCAGAACCTACAGTTGTCCCAGACCAGGAAGTGCCCCGGCGGGCCGGCCTCCCCCAATGCCGCCAAGCGCCTCTACAGGAACCTGTCGGAGAAGCTGCGAGGAAGCACCTCCTCCTTCGAAGATGCCTACTTCTTTGGCAAGACGGATCGGCTCCGTAAAGCCTCGGTGAGTTCAGGCGCGCCTCGGTCACTGCATCACTTTACTTAGTTAACACGGCAGGTTTGTTTTAACTGCAGCACAGACGCTGGACATGAATCCTGCGGGGTTTGAACACAAAGAGCCGCACGAGGCCGATGTTACTCTGACAGTTCATCGCTCAAAAATCCATTTAAGCTAATGGTAAATGGTAAATGGCCTGTATTTGTATAGTGCTTTACACAGTCATCCACACATTCACACACTGGTGATGGCAGCTACATTGTAGCTACAGCCACCCTGGGGCGCACTGACTAATGCGTCCTCTTAGTCAGCCTCCAGCTTTAATTTGTGTCCTAATTAGCAGAAACTCATCCAGTCTTCATCAATGCAGCAAACAGGAAGTCTCTTTACGTCTTGGGATGAGTGTGAAAGTCAGCAGTGAAACTATCCTGTCACCGCATGGCTGAGTCTGTTTGCAGACGTGCTTTACGCTCACACAGCAAACAAGCTTCACATTTCAGCAGCTGGAAACTGTTTTCTGAATAAAAACACTAACATACGGCACAAAAACATGAATAAAGGTGTTTTAATCATCATTAATGTGTTCAGTTTTATTTACATAGCACCGAATTACAGGTAGCACAGGTGTCACAGCGCTGTTACGCTACAGTAACACAGAGAGCGTGCAGGCACTGATGTTCAGGTATTCGCTCAGATCGAGTCTTTAAAAAACTCCTGTATCCTGATCATGAAGCTGTGATAAACTCTCCACATGTTCATGTGATGCTTTTTTCTTGTGCTAATGTTGCCGTGGCGATGGCTGGCCTGACGGGGGAAACCCCGTCTCTGACAGAAGGATCGAGAAACGCGCTTCGCTAATTCTGTTACCGGCGATGTCGTCAGAGCCTCTGCTCTCGACTGTCGCGTCTTTCATCTGATCTCAGACCAGCATCGTAAAGACAGACTGTTCGTCACTCCACGGCTGCAGAGTTCGGTGAACTGAGAACGTGGAGTTACGTGCCTCACTCGAGGACACTGTGGACGCCGTCTTTGGTTTGTAGCAACACGCCATCTTTTCTCAGGCTCGTCTCTGTCTGCTGCCATCGTCGCCGCCTTCCTGCTGCCCTGCGAAACATTTGGTTGCGGCGACTCATCATGTGTGACAAGTGTTACATGTCATGTTGCACGCGCACTCTCTCTGCCACCCTGCTGACATTTACAAACCAGCCACAGCAGCAGACATGAAACAAAGAGGCAGACGGGGGAGGAAACAAAAGCCTCCAAGCACAGCGAGTACGAGTCGATCTGCAGAACTCTGCTCACGTTTAGGCTCACAGTCCAAATCTCCACCATCCGTGTTCATTCTGCAGGAGCCCAAACTCACAAAGACTTGCAGCAGATGGAGGGAGACAAATCCACAAAACACACACCAGGGTAAGGTTCTCCAAAACAAAGATAATAACCAACCCCAACAAAGTCCAAAAACCATCCAATGGGAGTCCAGTGTCCACAGAACAGCTGTGGCGAGTTCTCAAGGACGTCCCAAATCTGAGCTGTAAATTAGTATCAGCTGAACCAGTCGAGATAGTAAACCATACCAAACAAGTTCAAACCCATCTCTGGTGTAAACACAACACCAGGTTCAGAGTAACAAGTAGAAACAAAATCTGAATCCAGGATGACGGAAGCTCGTTCCCAAACTGCTGTGCAAGGGCTGCACCTGAAACTGTCTTTAGTTCTTAGAAGTTGAACCTCTGCTGCAGATTGTTCAGAGTCGTTCGGCAGCAGGAAAGCAAACCTCCAGGACTACATGAGACACTTTCAGTCCACACAACAAGTGTTTCACGATCGTGATCTAGTTTAAAACCACAACCATTGATCTTAATCCTAAAGACACCGACACGGACTGAAAAACTGTGACTGGTCCACCAGGCGAGTGTCCAGGAAACACATCCAAACCCAGTCACAGGTGACTGAATCCAGTCAAAGAGAGGTGGAAACATCACTAACAGAACTGAAGTGAGCCCAAACCGACACTGGTGATGTCGCCACTTCAAAACCTCAAAGCTGTTTCTAAATCCAGAAGCCTGATCCAACTTTGAACCAGGGCCCACGTCGCGTCTGATGGTCTGCAGCTCCACCTGCACCACCCGGCTCTGTGTTCTGTTAAAGGCTTTGTGGTTTCAGGAGGCATATCTCAGCGCGGCGCCGCCCTCAGCAATAACAGCCACGCAGCGGCCTGCAGGATGTTTCTCTGTTCACACGCTTTGTGATAAACCTGAAAGCAGCCGCCACGCTGTGGATGGTCGCTGCCGCCCTCTGTCAGCCTGACAAAGAACAAAAAGTTTCCGCTCGCTGCCATCACGTCGACAGAGACAAGCGAAGGAGGAGCCGTTTCCAGCCTGAGCAGAGAAACACTTTGTTCCCGTTTCATCAGCTTCCTCCTCGCTGCTTCTTTACTCTGTGAGGAGGAAACATTCAAAAAGTCGTTTCCAACACTCGGGTTTGACATGTGGTCTCTCTCTCATTCAGGTTAAACTGAAACATCGAGAAACGTAGTGCAAATACACTGAATACAACTTTGGTTATGCCACAATTATAAATAGATTACTGTGTAATTACAATACATTAGTGTAACTATCGTATAATTAGTGTAATATAAAGTGTAGTGATAATAAATGAAAAACACATAAACATCTTAGTACAGAGTTGCAATAAATAATTATAGTGTAATTATAAATATTGTATTTACATTATTTGTAATTAAATACAGTGAAATATTCTGTTTATATAAATATTATTACATTTTTATAATTACATTGTGACGTTAATAAATTAGTTTAATACAGTTTATGAAGAATTAGTTTAACTTTAGTTAAACATGAGAGCATGAGGCTGGGTCTGTAATTTCACTGCAGTTACATTGTAACTGACATACTGTAGTGTAATTACACTGCAGTATGATGAGTGTAATATGACGATGTGATTATAATATATGGCAAATACAGTATATTTATAATAATAATTACAGGAATGTTTAACTATAAAACCCATAAATAAGTAAAGTTTTAATATTCTGGCGTGATTGTTTTAAATTACAGTGCATTTATAAATGAATGGACTAATTAATCATTAGTTACAGTCATTCATGTTACATTATATTACAGTATTTTTTATGTCTACCAGTCTTATAATGAAATAAAGTGTGATTACTGTTGAGTACAAAGTATAAAGTACAAGTATGTAAAATTCTGAAGTATTTAAAGTAAAGTTTGAAGTTTGGTCAGTAAAGAAACATTTTTCCCTGAATAATAAAATTCTTCTTTTGCTGTTTACAAAAGATTAAATTAAAATAATAACAAAATAATCCAGTTCAGTGTGACTAAGTATGATAATAATACATGATAACTGCTCTATTTTAGTTTCTGCTGGTCAGTTTTTGACAGCTCGTCAGAATCCAGACTTTTCATTGCTGGTTGAATCCTGTCACCGATGGCAGATCTCAGGTCGCCACGGTTTCACTCGCTGTTTGTGAGCTCAGTGAGAACAGGCGGCTCGTTTCAGAGACGCTGAGCCGACGCTCGAGTGAGTCAGCAGACTACGTCCACACGTACCCGGGTATTTTCTATGCGTTTGCACCTTCTGTCCACACGTAAACGGCGTTTTCGGTCACTGAAAACGGAGATTTCTAAAAACGCCTGCCAGGGTGGATATTTTCGAAAACTCTGTTTTTGCATTTACGTGTGGACGAGGAAAACTCAGCGTCAAAGGTGTGCGCTTTTTTTGACGTCACACTGTGCGCCACGTTATTGTTTCGGTGAATGAATTTCTACAATACTGTTAATTCTACTCTCTGCAGTGTTTAAATGCTTACATACACACACAGTTACTGTCCGTCCACACATACGACTCGGTTCTGCTTCTATGCCCCAGCTTTGTTTACTTTTTCCCACCGAGGCTTCTAGACTTCTGATTGGCCAACATTTCTACACGGTTAAGAATATATCGCCACCTGTTGCTTTGGCATGTTCCTAGCAGCATTTTCCTTCATTTCTGCCTTTACGTGTGGACGGGGTTATTTTTGAAAATGAAAACGGAGATTTTCTGTTTTCAAAAATACCCGTGTACGTGTGGACGCAGCCTCAGAATCAGCAGATTAAAGAGTGAAAGTGACTCAAATCATCTCATCTCCACGTCAGCAAAAAGGTCGTTTTCAGCTGCTTCCTCTTTGAATAAAGTGTCATGTGACCTGAGCTCACCGACAGACTCACAGTCACACACACACAGTGTCTCGGCACAAACGTGGAGAGATCAGGAATCCTGAGGACGGCTCGTCTCA
Organism: Mchenga conophoros; assembly: GCF_057382185.1. NCBI lineage: Eukaryota > Metazoa > Chordata > Actinopteri > Cichliformes > Cichlidae > Mchenga > Mchenga conophoros. The sequence continues at coordinate 30,963,829 of NC_140533.1, read as the reverse complement.
CTGACGAAACTCCTGCACGCCTGTTCCCATGGTAACCACATGATCGTGCACACATGTCATACGTGTCCGTTTCACGCGGTGATGTCCCCGCGGCGCCTGAAAGGATGCTGCACGTGAGGTCTGAGGGGGATGAAGCAGCGCGGTGGGAGACGTACAGATGATCCGAGCAGCGGCGTTTTTTAAACTCGTGACACGTGGAAACTGAGAAATGTTATCTGTTCTTTAAAGATGTCAAACAGCTGCTGGAACATCTGGCGGCTGCTTAATGACATGATTGGTGTAAAGCGAGCGCCCAGAGAGCTCGGTGTTTCAGATACTATGGGCTCATGAACCATCAGGAAGCTCCGACTGTGGATCAGGAAACGCTGCCGTTCGATGGTTGTTGTTTAGCTTCCTGTTGTTTTGCTTGTTTTGGCTCCAGGTTTGTATGATCTTCACCTTTGGTTTGTGTCATAAAGTCACGTGACCACGTGTCCAGACTGGTAAAATGCTGGTTCTCACTTTCAGACGATGCAGGGCAGCGACTGCATCTTCGAGGCGGTGGAGCAGCAGGACCTGGACGCCGTGCAGATCCTTCTGTACCAGTGTTCGGCCGAGGAGCTGGACCTGAACACTCCCAACAGCCAGGGCCTGACGCCGCTCGACATCGCCATCATGACCAACAACACGCCCATCGCCAAGCTGCTGCTGAAAGCCGGCGGCAAGGAGAGCCCGCACTGTGAGTACGCCACATCAGGCAGGTTCGGCCCTGAAGCCAGACCGCAGCACACACAGCGTCCGAGTGTTGGTCTTTAAACGTGTCAGACTTCATGTTGTAAATCTGTGTCACAACCACCTGAAACGAAATCCGTCCCGCCGGGCCGTCACTTCGAAAGGTTGAAAGCGTGTCGAGTGCTGTGCTTCATCTGTGCGAGCACTCCAAGCGACGAGGCCAATTACAGCTCCACGAGCCGGGAGACTCCTCGGTCTTACCTCCGCGTCTTTATCAGCTGTCACGTCTGATGGAGTGTGCCCGCTTGACCTTTCAGTCTGACAGAAACCTCATTTACAGGCGAGCCGTCGTCCCGTCAACGCGGCTTGTCAGGAGGTCGCTCGGGTCAGATGTGGGCGTTTTGGGTTTTCGTGGCGTGCGACGCAGAAAACAGACGTTTGTGCCACTAAAAGAGTCGAGACCTGAAGCACGTCCTCCTGCAGCGGCGTTCACTCAACAACTCAGACGTGAAAAAGCCAACAGAGGCTTTCAGAAGACTGACGGAGTGTCGGTCGGCTCTTCCTGGTGAAACACTTCCAGAAACTCTTCACATAAAGAAATCGTTTATGCATAAACAGAAAGTACCAAAGAAACGGCTCCATCGTGCTGCTGATCGTTGTTACTGTTAGCAGCCTGTGGCCCCATCAGTAATCACTGCTAATTGGTTAATAACTGATTTGTAAACCAGCTGCTGGCAGATGTGTCGTTGGGTTGTTCTGTGGTTCAGAGCGCCGGGATCAGCGATTAAGCTTTAATTAAACCACAGCGACCTTTAGCAGCGCGCTACATAAAACATGATCGTTGCAGCTCTCAGGGGCTGCGGGTCGACAACAACCTGCAGGTCTGAAGAACAGCCCAGCTCTGTATGAGGTGCCGTAAGGGACATTATTACTGAAACGCTCTCACACACACAACTGAAACGCTCTCACACACACTACTGAAACGCTCTCACACACACTACTGAAACGCTCTCACACACTACTGAAATGCTCTCACACACACTACTGAAACGCTCTCTCACACACTACTGAAACGCTCTCACACACACTACTGAAACGCTCTCACACACTACTGAAACGCTCTCACACACACTACTGAAACGCTCTCACACACTACTGAAACGCTCTCACACACACTACTGAAACGCTCTCTCACACACTACTGAAACGCTCTCACACACACTACTGAAACGCTCTCTCACACACTACTGAAACGCTCTCACACACTACTGAAACGCTCTCACACACACTACTGAAACGCTCTCACACACTACTGAAACGCTCTCACACACACTACTGAAACGCTCTCTCACACACTACTGAAACGCTCTCACACACTACTGAAACGCTCTCACACACACTACTGAAACGCTCTCACACACTACTGAAACGCTCTCACACACACTACTGAAACGCTCTCTCACACACTACTGAAACGCTCTCTCACACACTACTGAAACGCTCTCTCACACACTACTGAAACGCTCTCACACACACTACTGAAACGCTCTCACACACACTACTGAAACGCTCTCACACACACTACTGAAATGCTCTCACACACACTACTGAAACGCTCTCACACACACTACTGAAACGCTCTCACACACACAACTGAAACGCTCTCTCACACACTACTGAAACGCTCTCACACACACTACTGAAACGCTCTCACACACACACAACTGAAACGCTCTCACACACACTACTGAAACGCTCTCACACACACACTACTGAAACGCTCTCTCACACACACAACTGAAACGCTCTCACACACACTACTGAAATGCTCTCACACACACTACTGAAACGCTCTCACACACACTACTGAAACGCTCTCACACACACAACTGAAACGCTCTCTCACACACTACTGAAACGCTCTCTCACACACTACTGAAACGCTCTCACACACACTACTGAAACGCTCTCTCACACACACAACTGAAACGCTCTCACACACACTACTGAAACGCTCTCACACACACTACTGAAACGCTCTCTCACACACTACTGAAACGCTCTCACACACACTACTGAAACGCTCTCACACACACTACTGAAACGCTCTCACACACACTACTGAAACGCTCTCACACACTACTGAAACGCTCTCACACACACTACTGAAACGCTCTCACACACACAACTGAAACGCTCTCTCACACACTACTGAAACGCTCTCTCACACACTACTGAAACGCTCTCACACACACTACTGAAACGCTCTCTCACACACACAACTGAAACGCTCTCACACACACTACTGAAACGCTCTCACACACACTACTGAAACGCTCTCACACACACTACTGAAACGCTCTCTCACACACACAACTGAAACGCTCTCACACACTACTGAAACGCTCTCATACACACTACTGAAACGCTCTCACACACACTACTGAAACGCTCTCACACACACTACTGAAACGCTCTCTCACACACACAACTGAAACGCTCTCACACACTACTGAAACGCTCTCACACACACAACTGAAACGCTCTCACACACACTACTGAAACGCTCTCACACACACTACTGAAACGCTCTCTCACACACACTACTGAAACGCTCTCTCACACACTACTGAAACGCTCTCACACACACAACTGAAACGCTCTCACACACACAACTGAAACGCTCTCACACACACTACTGAAATGCTCTCACACACACTACTGAAACGCTCTCACACACACTACTGAAACGCTCTCTCACACACTACTGAAACGCTCTCACACACACAACTGAAACGCTCTCTCACACACTACTGAAATGCTCTCACACACACTACTGAAATGCTCTCACACACACTACTGAAACGCTCTCACACACACAACTGAAACGCTCACACACACACTACTGAAACGCTCTCTCACACACACAACTGAAACGCTCACACACACACTACTGAAACGCTCTCACACACACTACTGAAACGCTCTCTCACACACAACTGAAACGCTCTCACACACACTACTGAAACGCTCTCACACACACAACTGAAACGCTCTCACACACACTACTGAAACGCTCTCTCACACACAACTGAAACGCTCTCACACACACTACTGAAACGCTCTCTCACACACAACTGAAACGCTCACACACACACTACTGAAACGCTCTCACACACACTACTGAAACGCTCTCTCACACACAACTGAAACGCTCTCACACACACTACTGAAACGCTCTCACACACACAACTGAAACGCTCTCACACACACTACTGAAACGCTCTCACACACACTACTGAAACGCTCTCACACACACTACTGAAATTTTACCTCTCACACACACTACTGAAACGCTCTCACACACACTACTGAAACGCTCTCACACACACAACTGAAACGCTCTCACACACACAACTGAAACGCTCTCTCACACACAACTGAAACGCTCTCACACACACTACTGAAACGCTCTCACACACACAACTGAAACGCTCTCACACACACTACTGAAACGCTCTCACACACACTACTGAAATTTTACCTCTCACACACACTACTGAAACGCTCTCACACACACTACTGAAACGCTCTCACACACACTACTGAAACGCTCTCACACACACTACTGAAACGCTCTCACACACACTACTGAAATTTTACCTCTCACACACACTACTGAAACGCTCTCACACACACTACTGAAACACTCTCACACACACTACTGAAACGCTCTCACACACACTACTGAAACGCTCTCACACACACTAATGAAAACCAAGAGGATTTCAATTGAACAGGAAGGCATTTTAGCTGCACAGGAAGGTGAGGAAAAACAAATAACACATTAATGCACAGCTAACACCGCGGTGACATCTACAACAGTCTGTTAGAGGTATAATTGAAAAATCTTTTGCCTTCATCAGTGACTATCCAAACATTGTTGTAGGGTAGCAGCCTATTGCAACAAGTCGGGGCATCCTGGCTATGCTAGCTGCCCGTATAATCTGGAAAGACTGTGTCTGACAGTACCTCATCTACAATGAAATTACATCAGATCCTTGTCATTTTTTACATACTTTCTTTGTTTTTTGAGGTGAGAACCAATGAAGAAGATGTTGAAAGATTTTTTACTTGTGCTCTGCAATGTATTGGGGCGCTCCAAAATGAAAATTCGGACAATATCAGACAAGAGCGGCTTTATAGAGAGCTAGATGATCATACACGAACTCTATCAGAATTTCTTGCTGCTGTATCTCGATATGATCCCAATAATAGGGTTGCCTCCAACCTACTACAATCCTTGTATAGATGCTTTTGCAGCTTGCTAGATGAATATGATGCTAGACAGAGATCTGCTTATGTGACCCACAGATTGTTACCCCCAACCACCTTGAGTGGTCATCCAGGTCGGCCACGATACACTATATCTGCTGAACAGATTTCTCACTTTGTTTCCATTGGTATGACATGGCAGAGAATTGCATCATGCTTTGGAATAAGTCGAAGAACCCTGTACAGACACAGACAAACTTTGGGAGTTGAGCCATTAAGCTATGTGGATATTTCAAATCAAGAACTGAATGGCCTTGTGACGGATATCCTACAGAACACTCCAAATGCAGGGGAAGTATACATTCTTGGAAGTCTGAGATCTCGTGGCTTAAGAGTTCAACGTTGGAGGGTCAGACAAAGTCTACAGGAAGTGGATCCTATTGGACGTGCATTTAGACGTCGTCATGCGATAAGGCGAAGGATCTATAGTGTTCAGGCCCCCAACCACTTATGGTAAGTTCACTGGTTTGAAACAAATGATCAGGCCTTGTGTTTAAAAGTATTAACACAATACATCAAAATTAATGGTCCTTCATTCAAAACATTACTGAAGTTAATCTATATGATCAGCATAAGATAATAATAATAAAAAAATAACAATAACCAAAAAAACTGAAATTGATATAAGTATGTTAAATATTTGGGGGATTCATAGTACATCAATTTAGATGTTGTCTAATGTATATACTGTTGAGTTGTTTAATCCTTTATTTCACATCACAATTTTAATCTCTAACATCAATTGTGCCAGGTAAACGTAGTGTGGAAAAAGACATTTTATGCCACTGTGTGTATGTGTGTGCACGTGTGTGTGTGTGTGAGAGAGAGAGAGAGGTGTGCTGTTGTTGAAGTAAATGTACAAAATGAAACCTCTAGTTTTTGTTTAAGTACAGAGTCAGGAATTCACTACTAAATAATATGAACAAACATATGGAACTGTAGTAATGCTTTCTGATCTCTCAACAGGCATTTTGACGGCAACCACAAGTTGATTAGATGGCGCTTGGTCCTGCATGGCTGTGTTGATGGCTTCAGCCGAACTATCATATACTTACGTTGCTTATCCAATAACAGAGCCTCAAGTGTCTTGTCATTATTTTTGGAAGGAATACAAAACTTTGGTTTGCCCTTAAGGGTCAGGTGTGATCATGGTATGGAAAATATACAGGTTGCTCGTTTTATGTTACAGAGAAGAGGAGTAGGCAGTGTTATTACAGGTGTTTCAGTACATAACCAAAGAATTGAAAGACTGTGGGCAGAACTCAACAGAGTTGTATCAAGACACTTTATAAATATCTTTAACTTTATGGAAGAACAGGGTATGTTGGATTCACTGAATGAGCTACATCTTTTTTGTCTGCATTATGTTTATTTGCCAAGGATTGAAAGAGCATTAACAGAATTTGTCAATCAGTGGAACAACCATGGTCTCTCTACACAAGGAGGACAGACCCCTCTTCAGCTGTGGCATACAGGTGTCACAAACAATGTGGGAATCCTGTCGTTTATAAATGACATTTTTCATGTTGATAACTATTATGGCGTTGATGAAGAAGGGCCATTACCAGAACTTCAAACAAACAATAATGTCAATATTCCAGCTATTGACATCAACATAAATGAGACTGCAATGAACATAATTCAACAAGTGAATCCATTAGAAAATGATGGAAATCATGGAATAGATGTGTTTTCTTCACTTTTACACCTTCTACATTAGTGATGGGATTTCCGGCTCTTTTTAGAGATCCGGCTCTTTCGGTTCGGCTCACTAAAAAGAGCCGGCTCTTTCGGCTCCGAACCGGCTCTTCAGGTTGTTTTGTTGCTTTAATTAATTTATTATTAACAATAATATAAAATTATGCACAAAAGGAATTACTAACATAAAAACAAGTGGTTTTATTTATATATGTTTATATATAAATATATGCGGTGGCCCCTAGAGACAAAACACGTACAAACTCCAAAACACATTTCTAGCATGAACTGAACTTCCAAAGCCGAGCTACTAGATCACTTAAATTACACAATTGAAAGCATGTGTGTATTGTTTGTGTATTTATACACAGGCACTCATATATATATTCAAATAATTTAAAAAAAAGTTCATTTACCTGTTATTACCACACACCAAATCCGGTCGTTGGTACTTGCTGGCTTGTGTAGCCACAAGATAACAAAGGCTCAACACTGCGCCCAGCATCCTGGAGCACTTCTGTTGTCTTTTGTACGTGTTTTGAGTTTTTATGTGCTTCTGAGTTTTTACGTGCTTCAGAGTTTGTACGTGTTTTTACGTGTTTTGGAGTTTTTACGTGTTTTGGAGTTTGTACGTGTTTTTACGTGTTTTGGAGTTTGTACATGCTTCAGAGTTCGTACGTGATTTGAAGTTTGTATGTGCTTTGTCTCTAGGGGCCACCGTAAATATACTTTTATTTATTCACTCCACATAAAATGTAATAAATAAATCATATAATACAAAAATCAACTATTCACATTTCAAGTTTTAACTATTTAAATTTTCAGCTTTTTCCTTTCACAAATTTAAAGTGAAAAGAACACAAAACACTGCAAACCACAACACAATTAAATATAAATTATAATATGAAAACAAAAAGAACATGCATATTCTCTGTCATATGGACCTGCATGAATAAACTTTCTGAATCCTTTATCATCTGCAACTGAAAATAGTTGTGGATGATTACTATACCTTTCTAATGTTGTTGTCCCTGCCTCTCTTTCTCTCTCTCTGGCTCTGTTCCTGTGCTACTGAGTGTAACTACCGCCCCTCCCCCCTCTGCCCAGCGTAAAGCACAAGGCCCGCGTGCAGAGTGAAGCGGAAAAAAAGTGCGAGAGAGAGGCTGAGAGAAAGAAAAAAAAAAAAGAAAACCCACGTGACGGCTCGCGATAAGGAGCCGGCTCGCGTCGTTCACGTCAAAGAGCCGGCTCTAAGAGCCATTTCGTTCGCGAACGACCCATCACTATTCTACATTAAATAAAATATTTTGCAAAAAATAAAAAAAATATATATAAAAAAAACATTTCAGAAAACATATGTGATCGAAACTAACATATTGAAACCATTTTCTTTAAAATGATAAAATGACAGCTCTGTTGTCAAACAGAAACTGACACAGGCAGAAGAATAAACAGACACAAAGACAACCAAATCAAAAACCGATGGACATACACATGAAATGAGTAAAGTGACACAAATTTTGTATATTCAAACTCAACAATCTAAATTAACTTCTGACGTGCTGTTAAACAATTGGTATCTACCTGTATGAATCCTGAAGAACAATCACTTCTTGTCAAATTGATGTCTTAAAACATCAATTTGACTGAGGCAGGTAAATTTGGAAATATTAAAACCTTAACAAGTTAATACTCAATACTCACTTTGAATCAAAAGAGAGACCAATACAAAAGAGAAACACGCAAACTCCTCCAGCATAATGTGTTCATACCCTGCCAAAACCGTAAGTGTTACCTAATGCAAAATCAAACTTCTCCTTGAACAGCTGGTATGAAACATGCAGTGGCAGCCTAATGCAGTTAACACACGTGTTGGCAAGAGGGAAAATTGGTGTAGAAGAGAAGTCACCGTCTCCTCTATGAATGAACTCAATCGAGGGTGCTGGGGAAAAGCCAATAGGTGGCACCGCAGTTGCTCCAGTTGCAAAGGCCAATATCTTCTGTAATTTGGAAGGTCCTTCTTCTTCTGCATAAAACAGAGAAGGAAAAAAGTGTTAAAAGGTTATTTCATTTGGCCAACATAAATTGTCAGTGAGTACTAATCTAAAGCAAGAATCTTAATGACTGTTATTGCAATGACTATAGAGCATTCTTTTCATCTTTCAATAGTCTCAAAGAACTATGTAAAAATGTTACTACAACCAAGAGGGTAATGTGGTGTTATTGTTATATGAGTATGTTATTTAAAATAAAGATTTCAGAAAAGCTAACCTATAAATCGTTACATCTATTTATTGTGCACTAAAGTGACAATTACCTTCTGCATCTTGGAGATAGTCTCTCCAGAAGGTAACAACCATCTCCTCAGCAGCTCTTCTGTTGCTTCCTTCTGGAGATAGATGAATGTTGAAAAGATCATCCACCTGGTCAGCAGTCAGCATATGTGGCTCATAGCAGAACAGAGGGCGAAAACTGTCTGGATGCCTCCTCATTTTCTCGAGAACCCCAAGAGTTTTCAGACCTTCACAAAATCTGGATAAACAGCACAAAGAAATTTTATTCAATAATTCTGCAATTTCATGCTTCTAAGTTAATTGTATATTATCAATTTGGCACAATCAGTTATACTAGGTTATTAACTGGCCATTTTGATTAATAGGTAAGATTTTTATCACATTTTAATTAATCTGAAAAACACAGAATACCAAAATACCTTTGAAATGGACCTTGAACCCTGTGGATGACCTGAAACATGACAATATCATGTACCAGCAGATCCCTGTCTCTTAGTGAACGCATAGGCCTCAGGCATCCTGCATTGGCCAAGTAATCAAGCAGAGGTTCTTTTGACTTTTCAAGGTCCTCAAGGGTTGTACTTTGAGATATCTAGCATCACAAAGAGCAGAGGAAGGGCTTGTTATGGAAGTTACTCAGTAGTCTTATAACCTATTAGAAGGAACCCAGCCACCAGTGGTCTACACAATCACAATATGCCCGCGCGTACATTGAAAGTCAAATGACTACACATATTTTTTTAATATGTTTACAATGTGCTTAAAAAAATGAGAAAATATACTCTTTCGTCTACCCTTATCTACTGAATCTTAGTTTAATATAGCAGCAAAATATAAAAACTTGGCATTCAGCAATGGCCAGACTGATCCGGATAAACATTCCCTGCAAAAGAAAACTGGAACACAAACTATTTTCAATTCACTATAAGATTTATAAAATAAATATATAGAGACCTTTCGGACTTTTTCAAAGAGTTCCAGGTCAGCTATGTCTTCCAGGGCTGGATTTGCTGAATTTCCAACCAGAAGGGAAAATTAAGAACATACTTAAGATGGCGGCGCGCACAGACGCAGCGGCCCGGAGCTCCTACACTTTTGCACTTTTGGTGGTACTGTGTATTATTTCACACAGTCTGGGGTTACTTCAATACAACAGAGATGATCTACTACAACTAAGCCGTGGAGATCTTCAACTAACATCCGAGTATCTCATCCCCCCGGAGATCGTTAAGCAACCCCCGGGGCTACCCGCAACAGCAAGCCGCAGGAGGAGACGTTGCGATCGGAGGCAGAAGAGAGGCAAGCGGGGAGGCCTGTGGGCACGGCTAAAGACTAGTCCGTTTAAACCACCACTCCCGATCATATTCCTCTCCAACGCCCGTTCAATCCGTTACAAACTGGATGAAATACGACTGCAGATCGCCACTCGACGGACTTTTAATAACTGTTCGTGCATGATTTTCACTGAAACCTGGCTGGACAGCGCCATTCCCGATGCGGCTATCGATTTAGCAGGCCGCACCGCCTATCGAGCCGACAGGTCTGCGGACTCGGGTAAGAAGACTGGCGGGGGGCTGTGCATCTATATTAACAACCTTTGGTGCACGAACGTCACGGTAACGGAAAGACTGTGCAGTACAGAGGTAGAACTGTTGGTGTTAAAGTGCCGTCCATTCTATCTCCCTCGGGAATTTTCTGCCGTTTACATCTGCGCTGTTTACATTCCACCAGATGCTAATGCTAAGCTAGCGTTAGCACAATTGAGCAGCAGCATCAATAACAGCCTGGTAGCACACCCGGACAGTGTCTTTATTGCGGCTGGGGATTTTAACCACGCGGACCTGAAATCTGTACTTCACAATTTCCACCGTAATGTGAAGTGTGCTACCAGAGGAGATAGAACGTTGGACCAGGTGTACACCAACATGGCGAATGCGTACAGACCCCAGGCTTATCCCCACCTGGGTCTGTCAGACCATCTCTCCCTTCTGCTACACCCAATATACACACAAAAGATCAAGAGCACTGGGATTACAACCAAAACCGTGAGAACATGGCCGCAGGATGCTATTCCGATGCTTCAGGACTGTTTCCACTGCACAGACTGGGATGTATTCAAGGTGCAGGACACTGACAATCGTGTCGCATTGGACAGTTACACCTCCACTGTCTTGGACTACATCTGTTTCTGTGTGGACAATGTAACAACTTGGAAACGATTCCGTGTGTTCCCTAATAATCCACCCTGGATGACACACGGAGTTCAACAACTTATTCGAACAAGGAACAACGCTTTCAAATCCGGGGACCAGGAGGCATACAGTGCTGCCAGGGCCAACCTGAGAAGAGGCATCAAGACTGCCAAGCAGCAGCACAGGAGGCGTATCGAGGCCAGGTTTGAGAACAACACAAACCCAAGGCAGGTCTGGGAGGGCATCAGGGCTATCACGGACTACAAAAGAAGAACACCATCACCCTCAGCCGACAGTTCTACTCTGGCTGAGGATCTAAATCTCTTTTATGCCCGTTTTGATAGGGAGAACACCGACCCTGTCCTGTCCCCTCTCCCCTCAACCGACCCTGCTCCGGTCCTGAGCACTCATGAGCTGAGGCGTGTGTTCCGGAGCATTAACACCAGGAAGGCGGCCGGGCCAGATGGAGTGCTGGGCCGGGTGCTAAAAGACTGTGCTGCGGACCTGGCGGACGTCTTCACCTCTATATATAACACCTCGTTGTCCTGTTCACTGGTACCATCCTGTTTCAAAGCAGCAACCATCGTTCCCATCCCAAAACAGTCAAATGTCACATGTCTGAACGATTTCAGACCTGTGGCACTCACCCCCATTCCCGCCAAATGCCTGGAGAGACTGGTCATTAAACACATCAGAGCTGCTTTTCCACCATCCCTGGACTCGCACCAGTTTGCATACAGGGAGAACCGGTCAACCGAGGATGCGATCGCCACAGTGCTGCACACATTACTGAAGCACTTGGAACACAGGAACACCTATGCACGGCTCCTCTTTGTAGACTACAGCTCGGCTTTTAATACCATCCGGCCATACAAACTACGTCCCAAACTCCACCAACTGGGACTTAACTCCTCTCTGTGCAACTGGATTGTGGACTTCCTCACTAACCGTAGACAGAGTGTCAGAGTGGGTAAGAACACCTCTTCCACCCTTGTGGTCAACACCGGTGCCCCTCAGGGGTGTGTTCTGAGCCCTCTGCTATACACTCTCTTCACCCATGACTGTATTTCCTCCTGCGCGTCCAATCTCATTGTTAAGTTTGCAGATGACACCACAGTGCTCGGACTTATGTCCAACAATGATGAGACAAACTATAGGACAGAGGTGCAACAACTAGAGTCATGGTGCCACGACAATAACTTGGTCTTAAACACCAAAAAGACCAAGGAGATCATTGTAGATTTCCGGAAGAGGGGTCATAACAACCATCTGCCTCTCTTCATTGGCAGTGAGGCGGTGGAGAGGGTGAGCAGTTTTAAATTCTTGGGGGTAACTGTGACCGAGGACCTGTCCTGGGGCAACCATATCACCTCAGTTGCACGGAAGGCCCAACAGCGCCTCTACTACCTGAGGAGACTGCGGAGCGCACACATTCCCAGATCTCTGATGTTGAACTTCTACAACTGTGCCATCAGCAGCGTTCTGACGTATGGATTTCTAGTGTGGTTCCCCAGCTGCACCAAGGCCGATCAGCAAGCACTCCAGCGGGTGGTGAAAGAAGCTGGCAGAATTATTGGAACAAGTCTGCCAGAGATCAGTAATATCTTCCCCACTCGCTGTCTGAGGAGGGTGCACAGTATCCTGCGGGACCAACATCACCCTGCGCGCCACCTTTTCCATCTGCTGCCCTCAGGGAGAAGGTACAGGTCTATACAGGCCAGAACATCCAGACTGGCCAACAGCCTGTATCCACAGGCTGTGAGGCTCCTGAACTCTCTGCCCCCCTCTCACGGACAATAACCATATCCAACTTCTTAATAGCAATGAACTGGTCTGCATTGGTGCATCATATCTTTATTCTCTTCCCCCTCCTGCCCCCCCCTCTTTCTTAAATAGATAACTATCATATCTGATATCATATCTCACAGTACAATAATATTGAATGGGTTGCATTGTTGTATTTTGTCATGTTTCTCAGGTCTTTGTCTGAATTTCTACGAACATTATTGCTAAGGATTGTCTTATTGCATTGGAGTCACACTGGGTTAAATATGTACACTTGGGTTTTAAGGGGTATTTATTATTTTCTTCTTTTTTTTGGGTTGTATGGAAGCCCCAAACGCAATTTCATTGTTCTTGACAATGACAATAAATAAATAAATACTAAAAAAATACTAAAATACTAAAATACTGTTGGTGACAGAAAGTTAGGTGGTGGACCACCATGTACCAAGCTCACTGCAATGGCTCTCCCAGAGATGTAGTACCAGTCCCCTCTGAGAGCTGCAAAGCAACAGAATAAAAGGAAAAGCAAAATTGTCAGTAATGTTGCCTGTAAAAATAAATATCAGTTAAACAGTTCCCACTATTAATCTTAGAAAAATAGGTAATTACCAGTACTGTCAAGAGCCAAGTTCTTGCAGTTTTCTTTCCCCTCAAACATGGCTGACCTGGCAATGGTGTCCATCAATAGTCTCAAGAATTCCCTCCTTGGCCCACCTAAATCAACCCCTTCCTCATTTTTCCCCATATCATCTGAGAATTTCACACAGATCATCAAGTTGGGATCATAAGATAGCCTTTGAAAACCACGCAAGGCTCCCTCCCACACAGCAGAGCGATTTATATTAAATTTGCACTGCTGTTTTGTGCTAATTTTGCTTGATAGTTCCAGCAGTATCTCTTGAACAGGGACTTTTTCTGCACTAAAAAAATAAAATAAAACAGAAAATAAAATATATCAGCCATGTAGTCATGTTACAGAATTTGAGAATATGTGTCACACTGATCATAGAGAGTTAAAGCTTTAAAGGTTTATATTGATTTGACAATTCTGGAAAGCCCAAATTATGTCTCAAACTCAAATTCTGTATGTTTGTTACTCACATCTGATTCTCCAAGCTCGCAATTATAGCTTGATTTAAATCCTCATCATCTGAAGAATCGCCAGAAAGCGATGCCACGAGAGTTAAATATGAAGAATAATCTTCATCATTAACGCTCATGGCAGGGATGTCTTCACTTCTTGCATTGAAATCTCTGCTGTGACTGCTTGTGCTAGGTTTGTCATCACTTCTTGCCATGTAGCCTTCATCACAAATGCTGTTCCCATCACTTCCTTGCTTTGCCCGTTGCCTTTTACCAACACTCCTTCGAATACAGTTGGTCCCAGTATCATCTTCTTCATCACTGCTAGTGCCAGGGTTATCACCTTTAACATGACTTCTTAACCTTGTAGTGACTTGGCTGCTCATGTCTTGTTGGATTTTTGAACTATCAACTTCAAAACAATCATTGTCACTGTCCTTATCAGTTGCACAACTGCTTAATGCTGATTTGGAGCTGATGTGGGAAGGATCTTTGTCTTCATCTGATTCACTCTTCAACAGAAAAAGACCAAAAACATATATCAAAAGCAAGTAATTATAGCTTATCTTAAAAAGATTAAAATAAGAAATATCCATATTGATTGCTCCCAAACACTTGTTTTAAATAAATATATTCTATTTTGCTAGAAGCCCAATTGTTGACATGTTTTTTCCCAAATCATGATTACTTTTCATTCTTTTAGTAACTTACTAAAAGTGTCCTTGATGGCCTTACATAGAGGGCTTTGGTTTTAAAAACCTTTAGGATCAGCATCCCATTCAGCTCCTGACCAACTTGGAGCTTTGGAGACACCAGCTTATTGCCACAAGCCATTAGAAACTCGAGGCTACAAAAAATAAATAGGGACAACAGCAATTGCTAATTAGTTAAACATTTTAAGTATTAGTTAAATATTTTATTATATATTGTTCTGTTTGTGTGTATGCTTTTATGACTTAAATTCTACTGGTATAGTCATATGTTTTTATAATGATGAATAATATTTTAAACTTCTTTACTTTGGTATATTATCTTTAAGTACAAGTCATTACATGAATACACACAGTAACAATAAACAATAGTATTTTACCTGACATCCTCTGGAATGCGTTCACCAAAGCTTTCCTTGATGTGTTTCACGACAGTTTGGTTGTCCCAGGTCTTCTGGAATTCAAAAGCACTGAGGATGTGCCCATGTTTGTGTAACCATAATTTTGAACCTTGTTTGCACACTACTCCCCATGATGGAGTTGGAAGTAGTATAACATCTTTGTTGAAATGGTCATGCTGCTTGGCCATAGCTCTGAAATATAAATATTAGATACCATAAACAACAGCAAGTGATAACTAATAATACTGAGATGCAGACAGCAGAACACTATCCAAACCCCTACACAGAATGCTTTCATAGACAAAATTGTTGTAGTTAGGCAAACATAAGGGTTAATTTTGTATACTTTTTTTTATACTTTTCCGAGAATACGTGCTTCTTTTGTGGTTCGGACTCCTTCTGACATTTCTTTGGAGGTGGAGGAAAACCAAAGTAATTGCTTAAA
>NC_140533.1:30820675-30940675 GCF_057382185.1 Mchenga conophoros | reverse complement strand
CCCCCGCCCCTGGAGGGGGGAACTGCACCCAGACCCAGGTGGTGTTACCCTTTTCCCTGCGGTGGGGAGGGGCAGACCGCCCCGACTCCGCAGCAGCAGGGAGGCCCCACACTCCAGACCGCAGTCGGACGGCCAACTCCTCCTCCTAGCCCCCCCGCTCTAGCAGGTCGCAGAGAACGGGGGTGAGAGAAGACTCCAAACCTCCCTCCACCCGCTCATTGTAATGTTGATGCATGTGTGTTCTGAGGTGCATTTAAAACCCAGGAGGGCATGGAGCTACCTGCCAGAGAGCAGCAGGTAAACGCATAGTCCCTCCTGCTGGCCCTCAATGTCTATGTGTATTTAACATTGAGAGGTGGGCAACGACGCCAGGGGTGGGGTGTACACCCTGATGGTACTTTGGACTCCGTGTATCGTGCCCACCCCCAAGATCCTATATGTATGTGTAATGAGAGTGAGTAATGTGAATGTCTAAGTTGTGGGATAAAATTGAGGCAGAGGCAGCCAGAAGGGGACGGGGGGGTGGCCTCCTCTGCACCCTGGTGACACACCCCTACTCCAAGGTCCTGCATGTGTGGGTGGTTGTGGTGGAGCGGGAAGAGGGAGGCAGCTGGAGATGGGGAGGGAAGGAAGGGAGGGGCAAGTGACCCCTCCCTGGGGCCAGCTCCCCCGCTGACCCCAGTAGGCACCCCATACTCCGCGACCCACCAGGGAAAGGGGGCCCAGGCCCATCCAGACCGGGGCCCAGCACAGCAGTGCCCCCCGGCCCCACAGAGCCCAGGACAGTCCACCCAACCCCACCACAGAGAGAACTGCACCCACCCCACCATCCACTCATCTTCCAGACTACATAAGACAATAAACACCCAGGCTGAGATCTTCCTCCACCTCTCCTGTATCTCCCCCTCCTGCAGAGAGTTCCTGAGGAGAGGAAAGCTCCTGCAAGATGTGACAATCTCCCCCACCAGTTGAAGAGCCCCCCAGGTGGCTCGACGCACCGGCGGCACCCTGCGCCAGGGATGGGCCCCCATGCACCCACCCGCCCACAACCCCGGCAACACACAAACCAGGACCCAAGGCCCCGAGGTCCGGCCAGGGCCCCTGCCCAGAGACGGAGCGCCCCCAGAACCTCACGCCCATCCCGGACCCACCCAGGGGCAGACAGGCTACCAGGTCAGTAACCCACGTCCGTCAGCACAGACCCTCCCCTAGCCCCGCTGCACGCAGCCGCGAGGAAACAGTCACCCGAGAGCCAAAGGAGCCCCCAACCGGACATGACCGCTACCCCGGGTTGAGCCCCCCAAGGAAGATGCCTCCAGGGAACCCCCCGACGCCCTAAGCCTGTCCCTACCCCCACACCAATCACAACAGTGAAGGCGGGACCAAACTATGACCCCCCACCCCCACTAGGTGATGGAGCTGATCAAAGGAGCCCAGAGCAATTGATCTGATGTGGTGGCAGAGGCTGTATCAAGACTAATGTAATCTAATAGATAATTTCTATATTGGTTAGAATTAAGATTATTTTTATTTTTCCAGTTCATGAGGACTGTTTTCTTGGCTATGCATAGGGCAGTGAAAACAGTATGGGCGATATTCTTTTCTGTAGTGACGTTATCTAAGCTGCCACATCATCCTCTTCATGCATGTTGTCTTATTCCAAGCTGTATAGGCTCAAAAGCCTACTACCAATTAAGCATATTAGATAATGTGCATCTCTGTAATGAGAAGGGGTGTGGTCTAATGACATCAACACCCTATATCAGGTGTGCATAATTATTAGGCAACGTCCTTTGCTTTGGCAAAATGGGTCAAAAGAAGGACTTGACAGGCTCAGAAAAGTCAAAAATAGTGAGATATCTTGCAGAGGGATGCAGCAGTCTCAAAATTGCAAAGCTTCTGAAGCGTGATCATCGAACAATCAAGCGTTTCATTCAAAATAGTCAACAGGGTCGCAAGAAGCGTGTGGAAAAACCAAGGCGCAAAATAACTGCCCATGAACTGAGAAAAGTCAAGCGTGCAGCTGCCAAGATGCCACTTGCCACCAGTTTGGCCATATTTCAGAGCTGCAACATCACTGGAGTGCCCAAAAGCACAAGGTGTGCAATACTCAGAGACATGGCCAAGGTAAGAAAGGCTGAAAGACGACCACCACTGAACAAGACACACAAGCTGAAACGTCAAGACTGGGCCAAGAAATATCTCAAGACTGGTTTTTCTAAGGTTTTATGGACTGATGAAATGAGAGTGAGTCTTGATTGGCCAGATGGATGGGCCCGTGGCTGGATTGGTAAAGGGCAGAGAGCTCCAGTCCGACTCAGACGCCAGCAAGGTGGAGGTGGAGTACTGGTTTGGGCTGGTATCATCAAAGATGAGCTTGTGGGGCCTTTTCGGGTTGAGGATGGAGTCAAGCTCAACTCCCAGTCCTACTGCCAGTTTCTGGAAGACACCTTCTTCAAGCAGTGGTACAGGAAGAAGTCTGCATCCTTCAAGAAAAACATGATTTCCATGCAGGACAATGCTCCATCACACGCGTCCAAGTACTCCACAGCGTGGCTGGCAAGAAAGGGTATAAAAGAAGAAAAACTAATGACATGGCCTCCTTGTTCACCTGATCTGAACCCCATTGAGAACCTGTGGTTCATCATCAAATGTGAGATTTACAAGGAGGGAAAACAGTACACCTCTCTGAACAGTGTCTGGGAGGCTGTGGTTGCTGCTGCACGCAATGTTGATGGTGAACAGATCAAAACACTGACAGAATCCATGGATGGCAGGCTTTTGAGTGTCCTTGCAAAGAAAGGTGGCTATATTGGTCGCTGATTTGTTTTTGTTTTGTTTTTGAATGTCAGAAATGTATATTTGTGAATGTGGAGATGTTATATTGGTGTCACTGGTAAAAATAAATCATTGAAATGGGTATATATTTGTTTTTTATTAAGTTGCCTAATAATTCTGCACAGTAATAGTCACCTGCACACACACATATCCCCCTAAAATAGCTAAAACTAAAAACAAACTAAAAACTACTTCCAAAAACATTCAGCTTTGATATTAATGAGTTTTTTGGGTTCATTGAGAACATGGTTGTTGTTCAATAATAAAATTATTCCTCAAAAATACAACTTGCCTAATAATTCTGCACTCCCTGTAGATGTCTCTGAGGGGGGTCAGTGAGGTGCCGATTGCCCGCTCTGCTGCCCTCACCACCCGCTGCAGTTTCCTCTTGTCCTCCGTGGTGCAGCAGTTGGACCAGAGTGTGCAGCAGGAGGTCAGAAGGCTCGATGGTGGAGCGGTAAAAGTTTACTAGCAGACTCTGGGGTAACTGGGCCTGATGCAGTTTCCTGAGGAAGTACAGCCATTGTTGTGCTTTCCCTACCTGGTGGGAGATGTTTGTGGACCAGGTGAGGTCGGCCGAGATGTGGACTCCGAGGAAAGCTTTCTACCCTTTCTGCCTCCTCCATCAATGTAGAGGGTGGAGTGCTCAGATCGCTTTGTTCTCCTGAAGTCGATTACCATCTCCTTGGTCTCGGCTGTGTTCAGATGCTGAACCTCCTCTCTGTAGCTGAATCATCGCTGTTGTCGATCAGTCCTATGACGGTGCTGTCATCAGCAAATTTTATAAAGGCGTTACTGGTGTGGATTGGTGAACAGCTATGGGAGAAAAGTGAGTATAAGAGGGGACTGAGGACACACCCCTGTGGGACGCCCACATTCAGAATGAGGGTGGAGGTGTGCTCTCCCATTCTGATGTTCTGGGGTCTGTTGCTCAGGAAGTCCAGTATCCAGCTGCACAGTGAGCTGCTGAGTCATGAGTTGCTTAGTTTATTAACCAGTCTGTGGGGTTGAACTGTGTTGAAGGCAGAGCTGGTCCACAAACAGCATTCTCACACAGGGGTTACTACTGCCCAGGTGAGGGCTTTGTGAAGAGCTGTAAGTATGGCGTCCTCTGTCCACCTGTTTGCCCTGAATGTAAACTGGTGTGGATCGAGGTCTGCAGGGATGGCAGCTTTAATGTGCGACATGATGAGCTGCTCAAAACATTTGGTAATTATGGCTGTTAAAGCACGTGGACGATGGTCATTCAAGCAGCTCACTGTGTTCTTGGGCCCTGGAACGATGGTGGCTGCTCACAGGCAGGATGGTATGACAGACTGTAGCAGTGAGAGGTTGAAGATGGTGGTGAAGACCTTTGCCACTCTACACCGTCAGGACCAGGAGATTAGACCGCTCATCATCAGCGAGCATTGTTGGCACTAAAAACACAGTTCGTGGTGTTTTTAACCAAAGCGTCTTAAGAAGTAAGTCATGACTCTTTGTTGCTCTGCTGCTGAAGGTCAGCGTTTTCTACAGTTTGTTTACTGGAGTCTGTGAGATTGTTCTAGAAAACCTCTCATATATTTACAGGAACAGAGGACATGATCTACATCACAGTGATCTACTCTCGCAGATTTAAACACAGGATTTAAACACGAATGTTTCAGTTTGCAGGTTTTATAGCAAGTGTAGCGTCATCCTGCTGAAGAACATGACATTCCTGGGTTTTCTGGTTACCATCGGTAGTAACTGGTTTGTTATAGCTACTAGTGACAGAACCAGTAACTCAGTGAAGTGAGAGAGTTGTCAGCATAGAAGCTGACGTTAACGTGTTGTGTTAACGTGCTGCAAGAAATGTTAAACAGCAGATGTCCCAGCATGGAGCCCTGTGGTGCACCACTGTTCATACACACAGAACAAACTCACACTCCTTGTTATTGTTGTGCTCTGTTCCACTTTAATTGATCTCAATGTAGGGATGCACCGATACTGGTATCGGGACCGATACTGTAAAATGTGTGTGTACTCATACTCGTAAAAGTTAACAGATACCATGAACCGATACTAACTTATTTCATTAATCAGAGGGTGGCTTGTCATTTCTGTTGTAGTTTTTTAGATTGGCCACTAAGGGGACATCCCGCGCTAAACAGGCACAGGGTTAGGCGAGTGAGACTGGCGGCTCCAGATAAAAAAGAGAAACTGGAGGCTGCTGTAGCTAGGCTAAACAAAATGTCAGCAGTGTGGACCGGAACAGCCAACTTTAACTCAGGTTTTGGAAAAGTGATGAAAAATGTCAAGAGAAAATCCATGGGCAGTTAAAATAACAGAGGCTCTGACTCATTTTATCGCTCTGGATGACCAGCCAATGCCAGTCGTGGAAAACATAGGATTGCACTGTCTTCTCAGCGTACTCGAGTCACAATATGAAATTCCCAGCCGCCCACACATCAGGGAGATAATGGTGCCAAAACTTTCTGAAGAGGTAAAGACAGCAGTATGTGCGCGATGTCAGTCCTTGGTTTAACGTCACAGTGAACTGATGATCCACGGGCAGATGAGGAGTTCGTCAGTGCCAAATACTTTCGTTATTTTGTTTGTTTGTTTGTTTACAATATGGACACTCTGCAATAATTTAAAAGTTTATTTTATTCTCAAACCTAATTTGTATTTATTTTATTCCAAACAGAAGTGTTTATTTATTATTCTGAAAGCTCGAGACAGTGCCAATAGTTCAGTGGTTTTTAAATTACAATGTGGAGACTCTGCAATAATTTAACAGAAGTGCTTATTTTTCACTTGAAATTTTTTTGTGGTCATTTTTATTAAGATTTTATTTTTTATCGGCAGAGAATAAAATAAAACCTGTCTTTCAATTCATTGCATTTGTGTGTGTGTGTGTGTGTGTGTGTGTGTGTGTGTGTGTGTGTGTGTGTGTGTGTGTGTGTGTGTGTGTGGTAGAAGTATCGGTTTTTGTACTCTGTATCGGCAAGTACTCAGATCCAAGTATCGGTATCGTATTTGAAAAAATTGGTATCGTTGCATCTCTATCTCAATGTTAAACAGCCACAAACTCATTCAGCTGTTGTGGTGTCGCTCATCAGTTTTGGACTCTGCGTATCGAATCATTGACTTTGTTGCAGAGTCATTGCTGTCAGACATCTTTGAAGTCCGTTTGTGGCTCGTGGGCTGTAGTGTGAATACTCGTGGGCTTTCACGTGGACACTGATGATGGACGTTACACTCTGACAGCTGGACTTCATGCTCTTTGCTCTCATCAGCCTGTCCTATCAGAGTGTGAAGCACAGTTTCAGGAGCTGAAAGCGTCACATAATTCTGTGCTCAGGTCTTGAAGCGTAAATCATCCTCGGCTTTATTTTTTGGATGAGCTGGTTTGTTGTGCAGACTTCAGAACATGTCGACAGCAGCTGAAATCTCTCCTCACGGCTCATTTTTACTCGCTTTCATAACATCTCTGCATGCAGCAGGTTAGACTGAGACACACAGTGAGTGTGTGTGTGTGTGTGAGGGTGTTCTTGTTTGCTGCTGATTGCTTGTTTATGCTGCTGTCACGGTCCGTGACTGAGAACTGGACGGCAGCGAGTGGCGTCGCAGTAAAGCGGCGGTGTTTGGGCGGGCTGGCAGCTCGCGGAGCGTTTCACCGTGACAAACGTGGAGGAACACACACAGAGCTGTGCTGGTGATGAATGCGCCCGTCAGACTTCATACCACTGCTCTGCTGCCACTCTTCACTCGGGCGGAGGGGAAACATCAGTCAGAGCATGAAAAAGAAATGTTTCCATCCTCAGAGGCTCCACAGTCCACACATGACGCTCGTCTTCTAAAAACATGCCAGTCGTTGTTTCTGATGATGATGATGCTGATGCATCCTCGGGCTCCTCTGTGGGCTCTAGAACTAGATCCTGGACTTTACAGCTCAAACCCAACTGGTTTCATTAGGACCTGATTTTCACTGGTTTTATAACTGTGCAAAAATCTTGAGCCACCCCTCATTTCTGTGTATTTTGCTTCCAAGGAGACAGACTCGCGAGCAGCAGATCTGAAGCTTTCTTTCACAGTTGTTTGTGAAGGTTCTCAGTCATCCAGCTCATCGTAGTCTAAGGAGCTCGGACAGAAAAGCGTCTCATCCTAAGATCTCAGAGGTTTTCTTCAGACGTTGCTGCTTTTCCTCTCGTGTTCAGTGTTTCATTTTCAGAAGAATGCTTTTGTTTGTTAAGCCTCTGAACTCTGACCTATGAATCATTTGTGCAAAATGTGGCTCAAGACTTTTGCACAGCCCGTTGAAAACCCCGCCCTGTGATGGACTCTCCAGTTGCTTCCCCAGAGCTTTGTTTCATCGTCAGCTCCATCAGCTGAAGTTATTTTTATACGACTGATTTCGTCCTTGGTGCTAAATAAGAGGCAGCTGAAACACACGGCATGTAGCCGCTCACACACCGAAGCACAAACATGCAGCACAGATGCTTTAATAACAGACCTGACGATCGATCAGAGAAAGTTTTCTTTCCTTTCTCCCGTCTTTCTGCCGCCCTGCACCTTTGGTCCCTCTGCGCTCGCTCAGAACACGTTTCCGTGTTTGGTTTTCTCTGCTGCATCTCCTTTTGTCTGCCTCTGAAGACGAGTGAGCCGTGGCCTTGACAGAGACGAACTCCAACTCCTCCACAAGCTGCTTTTCTTCCACTAACAGGAGACACGACGCCACATTCAGCCCATCGTCTGAGCTTTAATCAAACGCTCGCAGATCGTTCAGCAGTTAGTGCGACACTGGCTGTGAACTGTGACAATGGGTGCAGCGGGTGGAGGTTTGTGTGAAGCACAGATAAAATGTGAAGAAGCAGAAAGCTCCTCCTGCAGTTTGCTGTCTGTAACCAGCTGCTGTGTTTCTCCTGCAGTCATGAGCGTGGAGAGTCGCGAGGCTCACCTGAACTCTCTGGTGCTGGAGGCGGAGCGGCGGGCGGTCGACCTGGCGGCTCAGGCTCAGAGGGACGGCCTCTCGCTGGAGGCCTGCCACAAAGACAAACAGCTGAGGGCGTGGGAGTGGAGGTGCAAGCTGTACAAACGCATGAGGACGGGCTTCCAGCACGCACGTGAGTCCGCACGCCGCCCTCCTTAGTGTGTATTTCCTGCCGTCGCTTCCTGTGTGTGTGGCAGCTCAGACAGCCTGATGGGGACACGCGTGACCTTTGCAGCAGATTCGGAGCGCAGTACACGTTCAGCTGGAGGTGTTCCTGTCAACATTAGAGCTGCTACACCCAGAGCTCAGAGGGGGCGGGATTTACACAACCAGCTATAAAACAGAAAGGTTGCGATCGAGACGTGAACGACGTGCGCGGTGAACTCACGGTCTCATTAGAGCAACGTCAGGGTGATTCGACTGAGGTCCTTCTGCAGGCTTCACACAGCGACTAATCACACCTGCTGAAGACGTCAGGCAGGAAACAGGAAGTCAATCACATGTTGCCATAGTTACCTGGAAAACAGTCAGAGCCACGGTCCACACACACACGTTTCACCCTCCTCTCTGTGCCCCTGCTCAGGTGCCCCGGAGGCCCCGTCCATGGTTCGACTGAGCGTGAGCAGTAGCAGCACTCTGACCGTCACCTTCCAGGAACCGCAGTGTCTCAACTCCACTGTGGTGACCAAGTACAGAGGTGAACACACATGTGCATGCACGCACACAGGCCTGGTCCTGTCTGAGAGACTAAAAGGTCAAAGGTGAGGCCATCATTTAGGTTTCGATGTTCGAGGTGAAGCTTCGACTGAAGACTTCATGTTGGGTCTGCAAAACCACATTTAAAACGATAAATTAACAAGGTTGTTCTGCGTTAATTTACAGGTTTACTTCACGGTTAAACTCTAAAGCTTCTGGATTTAAACCCCAGATTTATTCTCAGATGATGCCTCAGGTTGTCGTGGTTACACGGAGGAACAGGAAGTGGTGCTCAGAGGCAGGGATGAGGAGGCTAACGTTGCGTCTGTCGATGTGTTCGCAGTGGAATGGAGCTGCCTGAAGGACTTCTCGCTGCTCGCCGGAGAGATGGTGTTGGATAACCTGCAGAGCCTGAAGTGCACCATCAGCAGCCTCACCACGGTAACAAGAGCATCCCTCCTCCGCACATCCACCTGTCTGCCGCTGGCTTTAGTTCACAGTTTCAGAAAAAGGATTGAATAGAGTTTCTGTCACGACGAAGCTGCTGTCGCTCAGGTCGGTCTGTCGTTTGCACGTTTGTCCGCTCGCTGTGATGCATGTGTTCGTTTGCAGCAGGCGCGTGATTTCGGACCTCGGTGATGTCATTGCGCGGTCCCTGCGTTGTGCGTTGGCTGATCGGCGTCTGTGATGCAGACTTGTTTTCGCTGTGCTGCACACACCGAACCACAGCTGCTGTTTGCCATTTAGATCAGCGAGCGGCTTTCACAAACTTCCACGGCGGCCCTGAACTAGAGAGCAGGCTGAAAGGGCCGGAGACGCTGCGAGGGCGAATAATGAGCCGGCGAGGCTCTTGGGCCTCGAACGTCACAGCTCTCATTTACATACTGAATTCATCGAGTCGGGGCCGAGCCGCACGAGGAGCTCGGAGGCCTTTAAGTACTCAGCTGTCCTGGAAGGATTAGACCTGCAGGGCACACACATGGGGGGGGCCACGGGGGGCCTGTTTGTGTAGGTGGAAGAAAGCCTGAAGCTGCGAGGAGCTGTGACCGGAACACAGCACAGGTGCAGGTGGTGCAGGTGGTGTTTTTGTAGCCAGGGAGCAAAGTGAAGGTAGGGAGCTAATGATAGCTGATAATATCTCAGCACATGGCGTTAAAAACATTTAATTAGACAGACACAGCAGCGACAGTAGGACGTTTGAATTCCTGGGAAAAAAGATTTTTAACGTTTATTGGTGGGCACAAACGTCGGCCTGGTGGTCTGTGCACGTAGAGACCAGTCTCACAGGCCTGCACACCCAGGAAATATATGTTCCTCTGCTGGTTGCTAGCATGAAACTGGCTGCAAAGAGGTATGACAACCTCTGAGGGGTGGGGCCTGCTGAGGGTGGGGCCTGCTGAGGGTGGGGCCTGCTGAGGGTGGGGCCGAGTTTAAAGAAACCTGAGTGATATTGGGTTAAAGTCCTTAGTTTGATGTAACGGAGGCTCCGTCGTTCGGTTTCAGGGATCGAGGCCGCTGTCGGTGAAAAAGCTGCACCCTGCTCTGATTGGATGAGGTCAGCTGATTCAGTGCGAGCCTGAAAGTAAACGTGTTGTTCGTGTTGCTCAGGTGGAGTCGACTGTTTTCTGTGGAGACGTTCTGATGTTTCCAGCGTGGAGACGTGTCCTCGTTACGTTGGCTGAAGGCGAGCAGTCGGCTGTTGATGATGATGATGGCAGTGCTGGTTTTTTCTGCAGACCTCCTCTGAGCTGCTGTCTGTGTGGATGAACAGAAGGGGGCGGAGCACACAGGCTCGAGGGGCTCCAATTAAAACCCAAATTGAACCAAGCAGCAGAGTGACATTTGAAAGGAAACTTTCCTCAAATGTTAAAGCACTTATGCTTTCACGAACTTTTACAGCAGCAAAGGTTTATTTCCACAAAGTGTCCTGATGATATAAAACAGTAAAAAGAAACCTCTTCAAACCTTTAGAAAACTTTTTCAGACGTGCACGTCGGAAATGTTCCAGCTTTAAATGCATGAATAAGCAGACAAATGAGTTGGTGAAAAAGCTGTGCAGACGCTTTCACAGCACTCAGTGGGAGTCATCACATTAACCGACATCTGAGGGATAAAAAGCCAGAAACAGCTCAGTCCCGTCCTGACACATTAATAACAGGAGGCAGGATAAAAAGACAAAAGTATGTGGACACACTGCTGCAGTTCCAACAGTGGAAGTGTCCACATACTTTTGTTGATGCAGTTATTTTCACCAGAAGTGATTTCTTTCCTCCAAACTCGCCTCTTCACTCTAACAGATGGGTTTCTACTTTTCAGGGTCGGCTCTACTACGTTCGAGTGTCGGCTTATAACATGAAGGGCTGGGGTCCGCCCGCCTCCTCCCTCCCTCCATCTGCTGCTCCATCCAGTAAGTTCTCTCCATATTTTTCCATTAACCTCACCATCTCAGCAGCTCGCAGCTTCTCTGTGACTCTGGAGTTTAACCTCTTTGTGCAGCAGCTGTTTCAGCCTGCTGAATAATGCATCATGTAAATGTTACAGAGCCACTGTTACAGGCCTGCAGAGAGCAGATTGACTTGGTGGGGTAAATTGGTTTGTTGCAGTTGCAGAAAAACCACAAACGAGCGAGTGAAACACAAGCTGACGACAGGCGAGGTCGTGCCGCATGTTCTCGGGTTGGATATGACGCTCAGGTGGAGGGCATGTTTCATGTGAGGCTGCAGATATTTCGCCACCTGTGGGTTTAGAATGACTTCTAGCTCCTCCCACAAACAACAGTAACAGATTACTTTCTCCAGGGAGTAACTAGATGCTGATATACGTGTAGGAGGCTAGCTTTGGTTTCCTTCTAGACCAGTTAAAGGTGAGATCGGTTGAAACTGATAAACTACTCACTCGCTCATTTGTTACATTTTTGGAGAGTTTGTGACTGGATGAGCTTAAAGACGTGAGATTCAAAATCCCAACGATGGAAGAACAAGGAGATTGTTAGCAGACAATGTGATGTTGTTGGTGACCTCAGAGACGCTCACAGGGCCACGCGGACTCTTCGGCTGAACTTTGACCTGCCTTACACACAGTCAGAGGCCTGGGACAACCCGCAGGGATCAAGGAAAACCCGAACGAAGCCGAGGATCAGCCGTCAGCAGAGCCGGGATGACGTGACGTGTGACAAAGCACAAATACATGAGTCCGAATGTTGTCACATAAAACAGGAAGTTCGTGCGGTGTGAACCTGCAGGGTTTGTTCCTGTGGTCGTGACTGAAGTGTGCGTCCGCTGTGAATCGTGTGAACATCCTGTTCTGACGTCCTCGGGTCGGGAAAATCAATTTCATCGCTCTGTCACGACTCGCTTTCTCTTTTCCTGCACATTGGAGCTTCAGCCTTGAGCTGTGTGTGTGTGTGTGTGTGTGTGTGTGTGTGTGTGTGTGTGTGTCTGTGTGTGTGTGTGTGTGTGTGTGTGTGTGTGTGTCTGTGTCTGTGTCTGTGTGTGTGTGTGTGTGTGTGTCTGTGTCTGTGTGTGTGTGTGTGTGTGTGTGTGCGCGCGCATATGTCAGAAGCAGAGGACAGAAAGTGTGTGGGTGTTTGTTTTAAACAGAGTGAAAGCACGACTACACCTCTAAAGATGCTTGACATCCATTAGTTCATTCTGTAGCATCTCACACACAAACACATTTTCGGAGCCGTTCTTGTTCTCCTGTCTCTGCTCACACGTTAGACTTTATTTTTTCTGTAAACGTCATTTCAAAGTTGTCCAGCTGTCTGAGTCTGCACATGAAAACAGCAGGTAGCTGCACCTGAGTCCACGCCGAAGCACGTTACAATGCTTACGTTTGAGGTGACTGGAGCTCTCGCAGATTCACTCAGTTCCTTCATTTGTCCTGTGGTGCCTTGTCCAGATTGGCGGGAGAGCGATGGCCGGGAACCCAGGAGGCGGGGCCACATCGAGGCCATGGAGCGTCTCCTGCAGCAGGTCCGAGCGACTCACACGCACTACTGCTGTGGAGGTGAGTGTCGGCGGGCTCGTGGCGGATGGCCTTCACCACAATAAACATTTTTTGTTACGTTTTAATCCTTTAGATGTAACTTTTAACACAACTGTGTTAAAAAGGCGTTTCTGACATCAGTGGGAGTTTGAATCCCACTGATGAAGGGCGATCGTGGCTCAAGAGTTGGGAGTTCGCCTTGTAATCGGAAGGTTGCCGGTTCGAGCCCCGGCTCGGACAGTCTCGGTCGTTGTGTCCTTGGGCAAGACACTTCACCCGTTGCCTACTGGTGGTGGTCAGAGGGCCCGGTGGCGCCAGTGTTCGGCAGCCTCGCCTCTGTCAGTGCGCCCCAGGGTGGCTGTGGCTACATGTAGCTGCCATCACCAGTGTGTGAATGTGTGTGTGAATGGGTGGATGACTGGATATGTAAAGTGCTTTGGGGTCCTTAGGGACGAGTAAAGCACTATATAAATACAGGCCATTTACCTTTTTTTTTTTTTTATTGCTGTAATATCTGCAGAGACACGTGTGGAGACACAGTCTGCAGACACAAACATGCTCTTCGATCACAACGCAGATTCATTTTTACTGACGCTCTCACGCCTGTCTGAGCGGACCCAGGAAAAACTGTTTATTCACAGACGCAGAGCTTTGTACAAAGAGGGGGAGTCGGGGTTTCAGAGATCCACGGGAGGGAGGGCAGAGGGACACTGGATCATCGATCCACACACCGCGCTTCGTCCACGCTGCCAAACACTCGGGAATCCAGGCAAGAGAAACCAGGACGGGTCCAGGGAATAAACAGGCGAAGAGATCAGAACCAGGACGAGGTTACAGCGACGCTGACGTGAGGCGTGCAAGCATCCAGCCACGAAACGCTCTGAGCCACCGTTTAAATAGTGGAGAAGCAGGATACCGAGCCGCAGGTGAGGGATTGTTTGCAGGTGCGTGGGCCAGAGGCGGGAGCCCACAGTGAGCTCCGCCCAGACAGGGCGGAGACAGGAGAGAGAGAGAGAGGCAACAAAACCATGTGTCCCGACCGGGCAGACGCAGGGACGTGACACCATCTGACCAGATATCAGTTTATCAGTTTTTTTATTAATCACATCGTCATCGTCACTGCAGGCTGCAGGAGGTTTCAGGCCTTCATCTGTCTCCTCTTCCTCGTCTCATTCACTTAGCTGGATGTTGTCTCAGAAGCAGTTAAACGCTGTAATAACCTGTAATTGAAATGTCAGAACTCAAACTCTCCCCCGTCCTCCTCTCTGACAGATGGAGAGGTGGACGCCTCATTAATCGACTCCAATCGTGTTTGCAGCCCTCTCCAACAAAACTCATTCATGTGTTTATTCAGCATGGCGTGCGAGCTCTCGTCACATTATCCAGTTGTCAGAGCCGGTTAGCTCGGAGCTCACGCACACAGAGACTTGCTAAAGTCGTCAGGTTCCCTGTGACAGACTCGGAAAAAGGCCAATTTTCCAAATGCGAGTGTGCGAGAGCAGCAGCAGCTGGACAAAAGGCGCTCCGATAAAACGAGCTGTAATTACAGCTTTTAACGAGCAAACAGCAATTTCATGGAGAGATAGAAACCCGAAGCCTTAATTCACCTCGTCAAACCCAACAGAGGAACAACAGCAGCCTGTGAGGAGAGATCAGCAGAAGATGGTCGTGTAGGCGCCGGGATCACGAAGTTTCCCTCGTCTCTGAGATCCTGAGTAGAGCAGACAAACAACACAGCGAGTCATTAAACATGATGCAGGTTGTTTTGTGGGACTTTCAGGCATGTAAGTTGATTTGTTTGCAGCAATATTAACGTGCTTATAAAAACAGTGAGCGTACCGTTCATGGCCTGCAGGGGGCGACCTTTCGCAGCTGTGACGTGCAGGTAGTTACAGATTCAGGGTTTCACGTGAGCTTCGTGTGTTTCAGACGTCAGTTTGAGCTGAAACACAAACTGAATGAAAATGAACTGACGTGACACTAAACACACAGCTGCACAGATGTTGCTCCTTAAAGTCGTTTAATATGTTAAACCAACATGGTTTTAATAAAAGGCTTTAAAGCACCAGCACACGAGGACGCTGTGACCTACGGTGATGTTGCTGTGTGCTGCTTTTCTGTTGGGAAGGGGTCAGAGGTCACGGGATCGATGATCTGTTTTTCCTCGACGCTCCCTCCACTGTGCATCTGTATCACGGCTCGTTCCCCTGGCGGTCTGCGGCCGGCTCCTGTCGGCTCCACGTCTGACGTCTGTTTACAGGACGGTAATTACGTGATGCTTAATTAGCTGCAGTAAAAGGGGCGCTGCGGTCTGGAGATTGGCATCACTGAGCGGCCAGTCGGCGTCCTCGCGAGGCCAGAGGGAGCGACAGAGGACGCGAGGGAAAGGAGATAAGATTGAGTCAGAGCGGCAGCGTGGGAGAGAAGCTCGACCCCGCTGACCCATAAACAAACATTTAGACTGAAGCTGGAAAAAAAACGCAGTTTTCACTTGTTTTCTTCTTCTCTCGTCTTTTTGTTCAGATGCCTCTAAGCTGCAGAACCCCAGCAGGAAGCAGTCTGTCTCCAGAAGTCTGAAACATCTCTTCAACTCCTCCAACAAGTTTGTAAAGACACTGAAAAGGTCAGAAGCTGCTTCTCCACGACAAGCCTGAGGACGCTCTCGGCTTCACTGTAACCTTCATAGGCTTCCCGTTCTTGTGGCACCAGCATCACGTTCATTGGTTTAGGTGTGGCGGGTGGGAATTCTCGCAGTATCACCACATATTTTAGTGGAAATATGTGGATCGAGTTCACGTGGGAACCAGCTCAGTCTTGGTGGATATTGCAGGAGTTTTCTTGCAGCCATCCCTTGAGGCGACTTATGTTGTGATTTGGCGCTATATAAATAAAATTGAATTGAATTGAATCCCTCCCATAGACACTGATGCCCTGCTGGTATCAACAGTAGTTCTCTTGGGTGGAATTTCTTGTGGTAGTCCTGCAGTGACATCAGTGGCTCCAACTTGGCGCCTGAGCTTTTCAGGACTGCTGATTTAGTTTCTTGTGTCTTTCTTATTTAAAAGTCTCTGATTGGGGTCAGTGGCGCACACCACAACATAAAGTTGTTTCAGGAAGTTGAAACCACTGATGTCAGCGCGATGACGGACCACAGCAAGAAAGCTGCAGTAGGAAGCAGAGACACAGGAAACAGAATAACAAACATCTTTATCCTAATTTAACTCAGTAAACTCATAAAATGATGGTTTTTCAGACCGAATCTGATTAAACTGTAAAGTGCATCATTAGCATAAGCACGCTAACTCTCCTTTCTATTCACCTGTGCGGACCGCACCATCCTGTGTGTGCAGGGGGATCTACCTGGCGGCTGTGTTCTACCATAAGGACAGTTTACTGGTGACGGCCGAGGAGCAGATCCCCATCGTGGAGGTGGATGACTCGTACAGCAGCTCGCTCATGCAGGATTTCCTGTGGTTCACAAAGGTACGCAAATAAAACCTCATCATCTTCGTCATCATCGTCGTCTGTCCGGCAGCTCTGAATGAGCCCTCTGCTCCTCACACCCTTTCCTCTCATCATGTGTCGTATTTATTTCTGCTGCTGGGTCTCGGCTGTCTTTTATTCCCAGCAGGCAGCTGGTTTGGACATAAATGTCTGAACAGTTCACGTCTTGTTTCAGGGTTTTGGTCTCCCTCCAGCCTCTCTGTACTGCCACACTTCTCTGTTTCTAAAGACCGTGGGTTTGAACCTGCAAACAATGAGTCACGAGGTTCAGCGTAACGAACCGAATCACTGCAGCGCTACAACCTGCAAGTCTGCTGTAACTGAAGGGCTTCTGTAGGGAAGCTGCCAGTGTGACCAGTGTGACCAGTGTGTGCGAGCTGGAGTCATAATGGCTGCTTCAGCCCTCAGCAGCTTTTGCTTGGTTGTAGTAAGAGGGTGGAGGAGGAACGGCAAAGGATTAAAGTGTGTTAATGGACAGTTTTTCACACGCTGTGTCTCTGATGTCAACTTCCTGTTTGTGTGTCTGCAGCTGTCCTGCATGTGGGAGGACGTCCGGTGGCTGAGACAGAGCATGTCGGTGTCCATGTCGTCGTCCTCCACCCTGCAGGCCAGGCACAAGATGCTCACCGCCGCCGGGCAGCTGCAGGTCAGGAAACCAACCAATCAGCTTCAGTGAAAATCACAAACCAAACCTTCAAAGTGACGTCCGACAGGCCGAGCGTGCCCAGAGCCGTCTCAGACCTGTAATCCTGTAATGTTTACCTGCTCCACCCGCAGAACCTCCTGGGAACCCACAACCTGGGCCGGGTCCACTACGAGCCCATCAAGGATCGCCATGGCAACGTGCTGCTGGTGACGATCCGCGACACGGAGAGCCAGCACTCGCTGTTCAGCGGGAAGTGGATGCAGGTGACCAAACTGCAGAGCCAGAGGAAGTCTCTGTCCACACCCGAGGAGCCCTACGCCCTCGACATCCTCATCATCACCATACAGGTGAGGCACAGGCGCGAGTCACCTGACAGGAAGTCCTGAATTTAACCCGTTTCTGTTTCTGCCCTTCAGGACATTTTGGCGTACCAACGGCGCAGCACCCACCGGCTCGCCCCGGGACTCTACTTGGGCTACCTGAAGCTCAGCAGCTCCGTGGACCAGATCAAGGTCCTGGTGTCCCAGCGGACCCCCAACATGCTCTGCCACACCCGCGTACGAGACAACGCCAACGTGTCCAGGTAGGCTTACCTCAGTGCTGAATAACAGCTGCATTGAATGAGGCGAGTGCACGACGAGGGTGGGAGACGGGGTCAGTGCTCTCAGCTGAAGGAGCTGAGAGGAGGAGGGAGGAAGGTTTCCAAGCTGTTTCATGTCAGTGACGTCGCTCGCTCTCAGACTGCGGGGTTGTTGAATGGCGAGCTCTTAGTTTGGTGCTGTTTCCGTGTGAAATGTAGAGCGAACGCTGCTTTGTTCCTGCAGCAGCACACGTGGCTGAAATCAAATGAGGTTCCTCTGCAGGGCGGCTGGGTCGACGTCTGATTAGGACGGCTGCCGGGAGCCTGTGGCGGGTTGGAAAACTGGAAGGGATTTCCTGGTTGATCCAGAACATGCTGGGGGAATACCTCATTTGGCCTGCGAGCACCTTGGAATCGTCCGGGAATATCTGGAAAGTTTTGCTGGCAAAATGGGCGTGTGCAGCTCCCTCATTGGTCTGTCACCCGTGTAACTCGACTTTGGATAAACAGAGGAAGAAACAAAGGAAGGAACTAAAAAGGAAGCAAGTAACAAAGAGACTGAAGAAAAGAAGAAAATGGACCAAGGAAGAAAAACAGGAAGAAGGTAACCAATGAAGAAACAAATGAAGAAACTTTACAAAGAAATAAAAGAAAAAATAAGAAAAACATGGAAGATGCAAACACAGCAACCAGGAAGGAGGAAAGAAGAATCTAACAAGCTAGGAACGGAAGGAAGCGATGAACAAACCAACGAAGGAGGGAACTAACGATGAAAAGAGGGAACCGACTTGAATCTTGCCGCATTACCTCGTGAAGCTCCAGCACCAGTTGGTTCCTACTGTGAGCTAAAGTCAGTGTGAGATGTTCGGCGTGTCCTCGCTCGGACTGATCGAGGATCAACATCGTATTCCTGCTCGTCGACTTCCAAGAATATGTGCGAGCTCGGCAGCTCGGCGTGGTCGAAGAATGGAAGAAACGGGAGAGAAAAGAGCTCCTGCTGTGTTTTTGAGTGTGTGAGCCGGCGTGCAGATGAAGCTGGTGTTGATTTGTCGGTTTCGGTTAGCCAAGGCGAGCGGAGACCCCGCCCTGCGGTCCGCAGGAAGTCTCTGACGGCATCAGTGACCCGCCTCTGTCTGTGTGTGCTGTCCAATCAGAGAGGAGTGGGACTGGATCCAGACGCTGGCAGCTGCAGGAGAGAAGGAGGACGACCAGGGGGCGGGGCCCCGGGCAGAAAGTCACGCCCCTTTACTGTACTATGAGCTGCAGACGGCCATCAAGTCCCTGCTGAAACACATCAACCTACCTCTGCACCAGGTACGCACGCCTCAAACAGCACGCGGCTACAGTCATAGTTACTCTGTACTTATATTACTTACAAATACTTACAGGTAGGAACACTCGAACAACATGAGGGTAAACAGCAGGGAAGGTATTGTTTAGGTTTTCTCTGATACCGGTGCCAAACCGGTACTTTTGAAACGGTGCCGGTGCTTAAAGAATGAAGAACATGTTTTTATTTTTAGCCGTCTCTTTTTTTCTGCAACATACAGTCTATAACATACTATTTTTTTTACGTCAGAGTAATACGACATTTTTCACCTGAGTGATGGTGACACCACCGTTGAAAATGGATGGAGATCTTTGACTATGAATTTCGTCCACTTTTTCTTTGGTCATTTTAGCCTTTTTGGCCAGGGTGAAGGGAGCATCTGCCATCAAACAAGAAGACAGCCGCATGTAGCTATGATGATGTTTGCTAGTTCACCTTACATGCATTAATGTAATAACGTGGTTAGCCTACTCAACGTAAATTACACAGGAACAACATTAAGCTACTCACGCAGAGAAGAACGGCTGCTGCTGCCATCATCATCCTCATCATTTCTGCTACACTGGCAGGGCTAGGGGCCAGGACTCTCCTCTTCGGGTTTTTGGGGGATGTTGCTAACTCCGGGTCAGATAACAGGCACCACACGCTAGATGCGCTCGGTGTGAGGTCTCGCAGCAAGCTATCAAATACGGTGCATTTCTCGACTTTTAAGAAAACGCTATGCGTCGCCAGGTGTTTCATCGGATTCGAGGTGTTACCTCCTTTGA
Source organism: Mchenga conophoros (assembly GCF_057382185.1). Lineage (NCBI taxonomy): Eukaryota > Metazoa > Chordata > Actinopteri > Cichliformes > Cichlidae > Mchenga > Mchenga conophoros. The sequence continues at coordinate 30,921,373 of NC_140533.1, read as the reverse complement.
CAGTATCACAGTATCAGCTTAAAGCACTTGTTGCTGCTGAGTTTGCATCTTTTGCTGTGAAGTACAGCCAGACTTTGCCTTGGGCATTTTTAATCTGAAGCTCTGCTCTAAAAGAACGTACGTGCCTGGACCCGCCTACTATCCTCAGAAACGTAAAATGATTGGCTAGAATCCAAAGTGTATCACAGCTCAGGCGGAAAAAAAAGAAATGTGCGCTGCTTTTCGGTCTGGTTACTACCGTTTATGTCAGAAGCGGTGCATACCGGTACCCATCCCTAGTAAACAGTCAGGCTTGTACAGGAAACAACAAAGTGATGCAGTAACAGTAATGTGTAGTTGTTTAAGGCAGTGCACGAGTAAATGCTCTTTATTTATATTTTACAGGAACAGAGAGAAATGATTCAGTTTAAAGTACCGTGTAATTACCTGTGCTGCACTTTTCAGGGTGTTAATAATGTGGACGATGTTCAGTTGTTTTACCCACATTGGTGTGATGAGCTCTCCTACAGCAGACACTAAATAAATCCTGCGTGCTTACAGGATATTACAGTGTATATATTACTTACAGTATAATTATTTCCTTTTCCTTTAAAAACCTGTCTTGTTACCTCCTTATGCTCGTGTTCCTGCCTTTAAGTATTTCTACATAAACATAATGACTTAGTAATAAAACCACTGTCAGTTCTTATATTACAGGGGAACTACACCACCCGCCACAGGCTGTGTTACAAAGTTATAACGTAAGCTGCTCCTGCAGGTAACACCTGCAAACATCAGGCTGTAAAATCAGCCTGTAGTCATGTGACAGGTTCTCTAACCTGCAGAGGAAGCGTCTCATTTCAGGCCTGCAGACGACGTTTTACTGGAATCACGTCATTTATTATTATTTTACACGTTAATGATGCTCATTGTAAAGGATTTGACTTTTGTTAGCAGACACTGAAGTACAGTGTGTGTGTGTGTGTGTCTGCAGGCCCGTCACTTCCGGCTCTACAGTCAGGAGGTGGTGGAGCTCGGTCACGGCGTCTCCTTCCTGCTGCTGCTGCCCGCCGCCGATGACGTCTGCTCCGCCCCCGGACAGTCCAACCCCTACACCCCGCTGTCGGGGTTCCTCCACCTGCCCCTGCAGATGTTCGAACTCGGTAAGAGCACGCAGCAGCACGTTACATCGGTTTGATGGCACGGTGACTTTCAGGGATGAAACATCGTGGTGGATCTAAAGGTGGAGCAGACGGCTCTGCTGAGAATGAAGCAGCGGCGAGGTTCATGAGCACGGAGATGCCGAGAACGACCCACTGAGGCGTTTTTAAGAGACGGAGACGCTGGGAAACACGGTGAACACGTTAGAAGCTACCGAGCAGAACTTTCAAGACCACGAGCTCAATGGAACGAGACGACTGCAGAAGGCCTGAAGAACGGGGATGTGGAGCGCCATCTCCAGGTTTTAGGAAGTCTAACGTTCCAATCAGGCCGTAACCAGGGAGCGAGCGTGTTGGAGAAACATCACAGAGCAGCAGCTCGGCGGTGCGTTCACATACACCAGCTCTTACAGGAAGTCTTCAGCCAACTGTCCCGCAGCAGCTCTGAGGCGGGCTCTCAGGTTTACGGGCTCGCTGTGCAGACGTGCGGCAGAGCTTTGGGCTTTTATTGTGGCGGGATGAGCAGCACAGACGGCGGCACAGACGCTCGGGTCCGTCTGCAGAGCCGAGCATTATATCAGTCTGCAGCCAATCACACTGAGCAACACTCGCTCTGTGTACGCACTGCTGCTCGCCGCGCCGGCCGAGTCAGACCGCCGCGATGCTTTGAGTGTCCTCTCTCACGTCTCCTTTCCTTTCTCTCCTCAGTGCACTTCTGCACCTACAAAGAGAAGTTCATCAGCCTGTACTGCCGCCTGTCCTCCGTCCTCGACCTGGACGCCCTTATTACCCAGCAGGCACTGCGGGAGGCCATCACTGACAGCGAGGTGGCCACGGCCAAGCAGAGGCACCAGCTCATCCTGGATTACATCCAGGTAACTTTTGGTCGCCTTTAACCTTTTGACCTATAAATTTCCCAGCATGCATTTCACACACTCATCATCACCTTCAGGTTTAAAGTTCTGACGACGAGTTTTCTGATTTGTACCTGAGACGCTGTGGCTCAGGTTTAGTCTTCTTCTCACGCTGGTTCGTCTTTGCTTCCTTCAGCTGTGTCTCTGGTGGGTGGAGCTTCATCCTGAGGAGAGCGTGCTCTGTAACGTCCTCATATTTCAGCTCGGCGTGTAAGATGAACAGATACTTGTTGTCCTGGAGCAGGTCAGCGGCTCTGTTTGCTAGTTCATGGAAATGTGAGGCTAACCAGGCTGTGAAACATTCAGGGAAGAATTTTCTGAAAGATGTGGGAAAATTCCTGAAATGAACGTGTGAAACTCAAACACTGCTGTGAGTCAGCTGACCTCAGATTAAAACGCCCTTCAGGCTCGTAAACGTCTCCGCTGCAGGAACGTTAATCGCCCGGCAGCTCATCAAACAGCCTTCGTGTAATAGATCTCGTTTTCTCTATGATTTTATTTCAGTTTTTCTCTGAGAAGCAAACAAACTGAAAGCAGACAAGTCTGTGATCGATCTGACACGTTTATGGAGGCAACAAAGAGTCGGTGCTGTTAAACAGTTTGTTTCTCTGCTCTTGGAAAGCTCGCCGCCGCCGCCATCAACAGAGCGCAAAACCACAAGAGCTGGCTCCGATCGCAGCGCTGCCAGAGCGTGTCAGGCCGTCGTCTCGCTCTCCGGCTGTCATCTGAACGCTCGGGGGGAAAAGTAGACGACCACAAAATGCTCGGAAACTAAAAGCAGTCAGAGCGCGTGGAGGGGTGGAGCTTCCGTCAGGCGTCCTGAGGACAGTCATCACTTTAACTGTGAACGGTCCAAAACTTAATGTTCATCTCTCAGAAACAGAGCACATCTGAGACAACAGCTGGTTTCAACATGTAATCGCTGCCACGCTATCACGTACACACACGTTACAGGAGTGACTGATTTATTACATATTTATAAACGTTCACACACTGAGTCTGATTGGACAGTTAGTTTAGGCTCAGCTGCAGCGATGGCGAGCAGATCGATCGCAGTTCCTGTTGCTCGCCCGTCTTCGGCTCTCTCAGTCAGCTCTTCAGTGAACCCGTATCGCTGGTCTTCATCAGGACGTTTCTGTTTCAGGAAGCAGGTTTGGCTCAGCAGGAAACACAAGCGCCCAGACACAGATGCTGAGGGAAGCGACGCTGAGCAGAGTGCGGCGTATCTGCCTGCGTCGCTCTTGGTGTGACATCATGAAGCTGCAGATGGAAACTTCATCTTCAGCTCGGGAAGCTCGTCACCGCACAGCTCTCTCCCTGAAGCTCCACGCCACCCCGATCGGCGTGAAACCTCCAGCATCTTATCTGCAGTGCAACGGCTTCGAACTGACTTCTTCTTACTGCCGTGCAGCTTTACAGATGTGCGAGCAGATTCATCATCACGACCAACTTAAGAGGATTTGTGGGGCTCAACAACTTTCCCGTCTGAACGCAGGAAGACTTTTTCTTATGTTTCTTTAAATGTAGTAAAACTGGACCTGATGGCTGTGATGGCTCAGCCCAGTCTGTCCCACTGTTACTGCAGAAAGACAGCTCCAGCTTATACGTGCTGAGTTTGTGTCGCGGTAATCACACACGGGCGTGGCCCAAAGCACCGAGACTCGCTTCCACATGGACTCCAGAGCGGTTTAAAGGTGAGAACGTGATCCGATCCATCCAGGTGTGCGCTGCAAGTCTGAGCTAAGTGCCTTCAACGACACTGTGAGCGAGCTCCAGGTGACACGGGGAGGAAAACTCGCCTTCAACAGGAAGAAACCTCCAACAGAACCAGGCTCAGGGTTTAGGGCCAATCAGCAACTGAACCGGCTCACCTGGTTTAGTTTTCTGTGCGTGACAAACCGAACCCATCCAAAGATACGGAGCAGAGGAAAGACAGAGCAATGAAACAAACCAATCAGAAACTGACATCATCTGTCCAGAGACAGTAAACCAATCAGAAGCCTTTATTTTTCAGGACGTTGACATCTTTTGTGTACCTGCTGCGGGGCGCGCTGGCTCAGGTGCGACTTTTGTTGTCGAAGGATTCGTCATTTCTTTGGCGCGTTGTGTTTAGATTTGACGATGAGAAGCTGCAGATGAGCCGCGGACTCGCGCTGCGTCGCTTCATTTCCTGTGGACGCGGCGCAGGGCTGATGTAATGGCTCACATCGATCCGGGCTCAGCAGCAGCTCTTTGTAAACGCTCGGCAGAGACGTGCCGCCGCGCTCTGTGGGACGAGCAGGAATCTCCTTCGTGTTTTCCTCGCAGCAGACTCGCCGCATTCTTTCCAGTCGAGTCATCGCCGCTGTCCGTCTCCCCACCGTGTGTGTCGGCGGTCGGCTGACTCTGCGAGGACCGCGGTGGGCCTCGGCCTCTCTGACAGCAGGCTAATTACTGCTGATCACACTTTACTGCCGTCCAAAGAAAACATGTTTGTAACTGTTTCCAGATCAGATCACATCAGCAGTTTAACCACTTATGAAGAAATCCTGTCACTTATGTATAACACGCGCTGGGATGACCTCACTAATGTGCACAATACAAAACAGAGAACTCCACAGTAATATGTCACTAAACGGGACGACGCTGTATAATAATCTTTGTTTGTTTTGGACTGTTTCAGACAAATATTCGTAATAAGCTGTGACGATCCCACTGAGAGCCCACAGATGAAAGTCTCATGAGGCCATTTTCTCTTTAAAGTGGTCGTTTTTACGTCTTTTCCACTGGAACAGCACAAACTAACTACAAGCTGATGGATTCAAACTTTCTGTTTCTGGGCTGAACTGCAAAGTATTTGTATAAAGTGTTTTTAACCTTCCAGCCAAATTAGACTTTACCGAGTGGACGTGGATCCAGCATATAATTGTTCTCCGTGTCTTCATCATATGTTGCATCCTAAACAACGTGCAGGAAACACCTGAGACCTGAATGTTGCTGTTAGGAGTGTTACACAGGAACGCTGAGGTGCTGACAGTGTGGATGCATGACTCCAGAGCCAGTGGGTAGAACGTTGTGCTGTGGAAGCGTCACCATAGAGGCGGGTGGTGGTCAGATCAGTGGGATCGATAAGCAGGCGGAGCTACTCTGCAGGACCAATAGGATGAAGAGTACAGCCGATTAGACTAAAGCTGATTGTGACATCAGCTGATCGCTTTTTGATTTGCCTCCTTTCGTTCCACCCGAGGCACATGTTGACTTTACCTTCGTGCACAGAGCGTGCACGCCACAGAAAAACTGTCACTCGTGTTTGTTCGATAGTGTCAGAGGAGGAGCCTGTGACTGACTCCTGTTCATAAAGTTCCACTTCCACAGCTGAGCTCAAAAGTCCCGTTAAATACATGAATGTAGTTTTCAGCATCAGTAATGTTGTTATGACAGAAAGAAGCCCAGTAAGATCTCTCACAGTAGAACCAAACTCTTCATAATCAGGCTTCAGTCATCACAGTGGTTATCGCCTGATGCCATAGACGAGTAGATCATCAGAAAAGCTCTCTGGTATTTGAGTAAAGCTGTAACTCCTGCTGTGCTCCATGCAGCCCCCATTGAGCTTTTTGAGGGCTAAACTTGTTTTTTCTGCGTCTCTGTAGCAACTGGACGAGATGCGGCGGGACCTTCGCTGGATTACGGACGCCCTACAATACGCACGCTACAAGCAGCCTCGAGGCGGCGTGCCCATCACCTGCTTGGTGGATGCCAGCGTTCCTGAGAGTGACTCCGGTCAACAGAAGACAGACTCCACTTCCTCAAACATGGACTACCTGCCCACACCGTCTCCTTCCCCAGAGCTCCGCCGGAGGAAAGCCATCAGCGGTGAGGCATCGCTCAACAAATTAAACTTCAGGAAAACAAGAAGCACTCAAAGCTAACGTTAATCCTCTGTCATCTAGAGTCGCTGCCGGGCTCAGATGAAGATGCATCCTCGGAGGTGTTCCTGCCCACAGACAGCGACTATGACTCCAGTGATGCCCTGAGCCCCCGTGACCTGGATCTGCTCTATTCTCCGGGCCAGGATCTGTCCCAGCAGGCACTGCGCTTGCTGGGCGGCAGCGCCCCGGACGTGCTCCAAATCAACGAGCTCCGGTGATTAGTGCGCTTTCTTTAACCCTGCACGTCTTCGTGTGCGTGCACTGATCACTTCAGGCTGTAGATCAGAGTCAGTCCACAGCGCAGCGCTGTTACCTTCGGCCTGCACTGGGGTGCTTCAGCACCTGACTAGGATGCGCCCTGCACACCTGGTATCACCTCGCAGGCCCACCCTCAGAGTCACATGACGTTTTTTGTTTTCATCTGAAGTGAATCGTTTTCATTTCTTTAGATTTTAGCTTCTTTGAGTTGTTGAGCATCAGTATCAATCCTCCAGCAGGTCCTCCATGTTGTTTGGGTAATCTGATTACTTTCCTCATGGTTTCCACTCAGGTATAGCGTGTGCCCGGCTAAAGACCTCCCCCTCTCCCCCGTGGTGAAGGATCCTAAGGATGCTCCCCTCTCCTCACCTCTCCTCCCTCGCTCGCCCTCTCGCTCTCGAACCCTGCCCACCTCCACCTCCCTCCCCCTCTCCCCTAGGTTCTCCAAAGATCTTCCCCTGTCCCCGGCTCTGTTTGACACCACCCGGACTCTGGAGGGCCTCTCGCTCTCAAAGAGCCACCACGAGGGCCCCCCCCTCCTCCGGACCCTCGCCAACCCACCCGCCAAACGTAAGATCCTGTCCAGGAGCCACCGTGGGCAGTACTTCAGTGGGCCCCAGCGCTGGCTCAGGGGCCACAGCGGGGAGAGTCACACCGGATCGTTGTCAGAGGGACTCTACACCAAGCAGCTCGACCCCGACCTGCCCCTGCCGGGGGACCTGCCCTCCCCGGATGGCACCACCTATGTCAGCCACGCCTCCTGTGTCCTGGAGAGCCGCAAAACCCGACATCGGGAGCCGCGACCGCACGTTCGCAGGATATTCGTTGAGCCCTGCAAAGAGCTGTCACCAGGCCACGAGAGGAGGGGGTGGGAGGAGGAGGAGCAGGGGGCAGTGGTGATGGAGAAGGTGAGGGCCGCAGGCGTGTCAGTGGTCGTGGAAGGGGAGGAGCCAGAGGGAGCCACCGCCCAGGAGGTGGACTCGGATGACCAAACCAACTCCCAGGTGTCGGAGATCCTCAGCAGCACGCTTTAAGGAAGAAGTTCTTCAGACATATGTAGGTACTACCAAAACCAACAAGGCATGATGTCACTTCCTGTTCTCTACTTAAGCAGATTTTCATGATTCATAATTCATAATAATCCTTCTTTATCTGGTAGTCTGCATTCCAACCTCTGTCTGAAACAAGCTGTTTTAGCTCCTCCCCTTTTAAGCAAACACTCTTCTGATTGGTTTCCTCTCACAAACAGAAGGTCTAAACAGTAGGTGGGCGGGGCCATGTAACTGCAGTGTTTAGATTACTGCACTGAGCTCATTATTGGAAACTTTGGTCACGATCAGTATAAACATTCAATACTGGAACAGTCGACAGTTGTGAGAAACTATTTGTTTATACTGTTGACCTGAGGAGTCGCCCCCTGCTGGACATTAGAAAGAATGCAGGTTTCAGATCCATCATTATTCACAGTATCTCAGCTAACTATTCCCCGCCCTTCCTTTTTTTACCACAGTGGTGATTGGCCGGGCGTGTTGCTGACGAGCTGCCCTCCGACCTCCGCAGATTGTAAACTCAACTAAAGTTGCTGGTTCAACTCTGCCACGCCTCAGAACCCATGGCATCGACTGTTACCCAGGAAAAAAAGTCAATGCAACGACAAACCAAGCACTGCTTCTCCGACCAGGAACTTTGCACAAGACTCTGCATGTCGACCAACAAAAAGAAAAGAAAAAAAGCTGGTTTGATTGATTGTTGCGCTTAAGAAAAAATCCGCAGTTTAGAGTTATTTTTTGGACCCCGCCCTCAGAGCATGGATACCCACCCTCGACTTGAATGTACGGTTCAGCCTGTTTGTTCGTGGCCGCCTGTGACGATCCAATCCCGTCTTTCAATCACTGTTGTTCTGAGCTGCTCCTGTGTGCTGTCCTGGTGTTAAAAAGAAGAAAATATATATAAATATATTAATCGCTGAGTGTTGAGCACGGAAACGGCCTCAGTCACTAAACAAAGACCACTAAAACCTTAAAACATGAAGTATTTTTATATTTTCAGGTTTAAAGACCAACTATTTTACCTGGAATGTGGATGACTAGTCGGAGCTGTATTTTGTTGGCATGAAGTAGTCTGTGGTGTTGTTTTTGTTTGTTTTAATCTTTGACTGAAGCTTTACGTCCATTTTGTGCTTCCTTTCTCGTTCGGCATGATGATGTCAGGGAGTCTGTGGGTTCCGGTTTAGCCTTCGCCGTGTGGTCAGACCTGACAGTGTTTGTGCTGTCTTTGTTGACTTCTTGTTCAGCTTCTTCCACGATGGCGGTGTTTTCTCTTCTGTTTTTTTCTTTTTTACTTAAAACTTGCAGCAGCTCCATCTGTGTTGTAGAGAAGTGATGTAGAGTGGAGAGCGGTTTGAACATGCACAGATTCTTAACGTATGCACAGTATTTTAAAAGTGCATTTTTAACGTTTGCACATAGCGATTATGGAATTAAAGCTAATTAAATATTTGATTAAATTGGGCATTAACTCTGGCAGCTTCTACCACAGTGACTGTACAAAGGTCAGTTTAATGTCCTACAAAGGGTTGACGATAAGGCGTCAGCTTACAGGTTTGATTCGGTCTCCAGATGATCTTTAGTGATGTCTGAAGATTTCAGCTTTACAACCAGACGCGCAATAAATGTACCAACACGTTTCTGCTGCAGCTGTCTCGTTAGCACAGCTCATGGTGTAGTTAAATCATTTGTTAGTTTTCATACTGAGAGTTACAGAGAAGATCGTTACCAAAATCATGTCCGTGCTAAAGGTTATCGCCAATATCTGAACGGAAGCTGAAGTCATTTAAAAATCAGGATTATTGAGGTTTCTCGCGTGATGTCATGAACACGTCGTCTGCCGTGGGCGAGATGCAACCACCATGGTTACTATGGAAATGTGTATTCCCGAACTGATTGGCCTTGGTTCCTGAGGTCTTTGGTTGAAATGGGTTGCCAAGACGGTGGAACACCAAAAACGTCTTAGCGATCACTTGTTGCTCACAGGTTGTCTGTAGTTTTTCATGTTTGCTAACTGTTAGCCCGGCTGTAGTAAAACTTGAAAAAGTGCGATGTGAACCAGAAATGATGGAGAAGGTTTGTGTCATACTTTGGACGGTGTTTGTTTTCAGGTCTGTTTCTTCCATTCGGACTAAGACCGCAGCAACATGTTAGGAACCAAAGTCATCACAAGGAACTTTGGACAGTTGGAGAATGCACATTTTCCTTAGCAAGGGTTAGTTACCACTGATCGGGCCGTAGACCTGCGTGGCTGACACTTTAGTAATCATTTACCCCTCGCAACTGGTCTGGAAATGATCAGGAAACAACCGGTGGATGGCAGATGGTTTCAGACTGGTCTCAAGTCTTATAATTATCTACGCTGACTCCATGATTCTCATGTGTCTACAGTGGTGAACAAGTCACATGGTTAAACCTCAGTAACCTGTCATTTCATAGGCTAAAGTTCCCTAAAAAATCCAAAGAACGTCATGTTTATCTTTTGGCTCCACATGACGACAAAACGAACGCTCATGTTAGAGCACTAGCTAGCATTAGCCAGAGGAAACACCAGTTTTATGTAACGAACATAGGTTAGCCAAACAGGACTATCAGATAATTTTACGATCTATCCACTATTTTAACGCATTCAATTTAGTTACTTAAGCTAGCTAAACTAACTAGGACCGCTTGCCAATGTTATTGTGGGCGAAAACTGACTCCTAATTAGCCAGCTAGCAAAATTATCATTATTAAGTCTAAGACGATTGAGTTGAAGCAAAAGCATTAAATTAAAAGATGTGGTAACGTAGAGGGATTAAAGGCAGGGCGGTTAGCCAGCTAGCTGTAACGTCACACCGGCTATTCAGTGGAGTTCAAACATTTACAGCATTTTCTGTCAGTACTAACAAAGGTTTCCTGGATCTGCCAACAGTTCTGAAGCTTGACACGAGACATGATTTTGGTATCGAACATCTGACTGTCAGCATTAGGCTACGTCCTCATATACACGGGTATTTTTTAAAGCAAGGATTTCTTTTTGAAAAATATCAAGAGCGTGCCAGCAGGTGGCGATATAAGCCTCACTGCATAAAAATGCTGGCAGCTCAAAAGACTATAAACAATAATTGTTTACTTTGGGACCAAAAGGCCCAGAAAAAGTCACATTAACTAAATGCCTGTGTACATGTGGACAGGACCTTAAGCTAAACCAGTTTATAACGATTTAAATTTTGTTTTTGTACCTGTGGCCATCACATCTTCTGATTATGTACAAGCAAAATTAATAAAGACTGATCGTAGTCATTCGATGAGTATTTGACCCGAAAATTCAACCCACCGCGTGTCGTACTGTGAATTTCGATAGCTGTCGACGTTCACGTTAAACGGCTATTCTAGTTTTAGTTTCCTTGTGTACGAGTACAAGATGACGCCAGCTAACGTTACATTAGAAATGTCATTTCCATCCATGCCTCATCAAACTCAAAAACACTGCAAATGGGGAACACCGTAAAAAGTTTCCGTCAACATTTCTTTATTTGAATTTAATGCTTGAATTGAAAACATGAAAGCTGGATGGAAACTTGACTGATGACTACAAAGGTGTTGGCTACAGCTATGGAAATAAAAGTTGTAATAAACAGCAGGAAGGAGACAGTTTCACTTCATTAGAGTAATGAAAGCAGCAGCCGGGTGACTCGCTCCACAGTAAGTTGAGTTTATTGATTTTGAGGCTCCTGTTTGTCTCACAAAGGCTTTTATTCTGAAAGGCTGAACGCCTAAACTTTGTTTGTTTTTATTGATTTCACTCTGTCTTCATGTTTTCTTTCTGCTGTTTTTATCACGTCTGGTATTTTGTCGTGATGTGCGGACTCAGAAACGCCGAGTCGACCTTCTGTTTGTATATTTCTGGATCACCTCCATTTATCTAAAAATGCCTTTTGCGTTCACTTTGATGCCACTTTATTTATTCGCAGCAGACGTTGATGACGTGTTTTTTATGGACTGCTTTACAAAAAGTGTTCATGCATTTTGACATTTTGCAACCTCACAGGAATGGATGTATTTTACCAGCTGAAATAAACTCATGTTGATGTCGTGCACTTCAACCTGCCACCTGCTGTTTGTGAGGTTTGTGCGCTGTGCCTGTGGCATTCTGGGTAAACAACACTCTTTATTCCTTAGGTGGTGTGTTCAGTCACAGCTTTGCTTCAGAAAGCTCGGGTTTAAGGCAGCTGCAGTCTGGATTAGGTCTGGTTTAATGGTGACTCTAAATCGGGTTTTATACTGGCTGCCATCGGGCTTAATGTAAGTGTAATTAAGTTTTTCAATAATTTAGACATGATAACAGCTTAATGTCAGCGTTCAATCTGAATTAAAGCTTAACTTTAAATCAGGTCTAACCTGAGCTTTAAGTAAAAGTTTAATCCAGGCTCTAAACCACATTTAAAACTGGTTTTAAATCTTCATACAACCTCAAATTGGATTTAAGTGTCTTAAAGGAGGCTTTAATTCAGGTTTAATGTCAGCTTTCAACCGTATTTAATTCTGGCTTCAAATTAGATTCATGTCTTGCTGTGAACCAGGTTTAGCTCTGATTAGAAGGGATTTATTGTCTCTGCAAAATCTGAATCACAGGTCAGAACAAAGGATGACAGAGTCTGGCACAGCGCGAGGAAGCATGAACACAGTTTCACGTTTCTGAGCTCAGAGTATTAAACTGTAGAACAGTAAAAAGCCACCGAGCGTCACTGTGGACGGTGTTTGTGGTCTCTCGGAGGTCAGCCCGTAGGTGTTGGAGGAATCGGCCGAGCTCCTGAGCTGCACGCCGGGCGGCTGCGGTCACAGGACGCCGTGTGGGAGGGTGTGAACCAGCTGGAATCTCACACCACCGCTGGGAGGGAGTTTTCCAGCTGGAGCTCCCGGAGCATTCAGGAGCGTCGGTCCAAGCCACAGGATCGCCGCTCTGCAGGCAGGACGGTCCAGCAGCTCAGACTGCGAGCTGAGCAGACGTCAGGCCTTCATTCAGTTTCACCACAGCTGTCACGAGTTGCTTAGAGGATCCACTCGCAGGACTCCTGGGTAGCGTTCAAACAGAGATAGTTTATTTACAGATCTTCACCAAGTGTATGTACAGACGGTGCGAGGTTAGTGCTATATACAAGACGTGAGGGGCAGGGCTCCAGGGAAAACGGGGAAATCACACACGCGCTCAGAACAGCCTCTCTCCACTCCGCTAGCGACCTGTCACTCCTTCCACACTCCACACGGGGAAACACGGGGATGGGTCCGGGGAATCTGGGAACACGTTAAGTCTCTGGGACAGGGGCACGGGAAACTTGAGCTAGGTGTGTACTGACAAGAGCCTTCACAACAATCCAGCATTGAACAGCTGATCTCCTCCTAATATACCAGCTGGTCTGATAAGGCCCAGGTGTTCCCAATCCAGGAAGGCGTGGACCGAGGGCGTGAAGCCGCCATGAGTTCCGCCCCAGCAAAACAGGGGAGAGGAAAAAGAGAAGAGAAGGGGGGCTAAGAGTGAAGAGATGCTGATCTTGCCGATCCCGCAGGTCGTGACAACAGCTCCATGTTTCTGACAGTGGAGCAGAATGTTTCAGTGAAATTAGAGAACAAGTGTCCGTTTCATCGCAGCGCCTGCTGTTACCGACGCTTGGTGGAAACGTTATTATGGTCTGAAACAGGCGCCGTGGAGGGACGACGTCCTGTCCCGAACCCGTCACTGACCAGTGTTTGAGGGCAAAATCGCTAAAGGACGCCGATGCTTTGACATGCTATGATTCATGAAAACTAAAACAAAATGTGTGGATTCAATTTAACTTCATTTATTTAACAGCTGTTCACAACAGGCCTGCAGGTGCTTTAAGGTGGAAAGCAAAGGCTCTGCAGTAATGAAGCCATGCGCCTGCTGTAGTTTTAAATGACGAAGCAGGTGGAGATCATTTTCAGCTCGTTCACTTCCAGTCACTCATGACTCTCCACGTAAACGCCCCCTGCTGCACTCCGGCTGAAGTGCAACCACTTCCTGTCCGACTACGGGAACTCGAACGGCGGCTCTGTCCTCGGCCTCTGACGCCGACCCTCGAGAACACTCGGTCCTCTTTAAGCCGCCTCTGTAATGTTGAAGTGTATTGTTTTGTATTTGAATCTGTTTTTCCTTTCAAAGTCTCCTATATGAGCAGATGTTGCGGCTGATGTGAACGTGCTGTAATAATCCTTCTGTTTCCTGCTTTTCCATCAAACTCCCACTTCTGGAGTTCACTCTTCTCGGTGTCCTCGAGGCTTTTGGGGTAAAAACATTACGTCACCTTCTCATTCACTTATCATCAAAAGCCTCGTAGTGCCATTAGCATTCTCCATAGTTTCCATTTAGCCGCTGTGTTCCTCCCTCGTCTTTCCACTACAGACAGATCCACATGTTCTGAATCACGTTTTCCTTTGATTTTCCGAAGCCGGGCTGCGATATGGCCCAGCGCAGTGGATCAGTGGGTTTCCAGCCTTTAGTCGGGACTCCTGCAGGTCCTAACTGCTCCTCTGATGTTCAAATATAACGTTAGCGTAATCTTAATAACGAATCAAAGGGCCTCCCAGGATGAAGGAGAAACAGGCCGGCTGCTTCGTCCGTGACCCGGCCAGATAAAACCGGGAGCGGGGAGCTGTTGTTTGTTGTTGGTGTAATTCTGGCTTTGATGGTGAGATGACCAGGGCAATTTGGACGGTCCATTTGGGCGCGAAGGCTTCAAGGTGGCGGGATCAGGTCAAGCGCAAAAAAACAGACACGAAACGGGCCGTTATCAGAGGTTTCAGCCCCGCCCTCCCACCGCCAGAATTATTGTTTCAAAGAAGCTGAACCCCGGACACACGAGTCGAAGCACAGACGTGCAAACAGATGTTTTTCTGATCGCTTTAAAGCAGAACACACTGAATAAATTTACCTGTTAAATCTCCTCAATTTCCCCAATAAATCCTGACTGATGCGTCAATAACAGCACGAGTGCGTGTTTGGCTTCAAAGTGAAAGCAGGAGGACGGAAACGGTCTCAAAGGTCCATTTTCCACGTTTCCACAATCACAGAGAAGACCAAGGACGCGACTCCCATCACGTCAGCAACAACAACAACAGCTCGAGCTGCAGAATGAATGAAAACTGCTCTGCCGGGATTCAAAGTTCAGGTTTTTACACCTGAGTTTAAAATAATCGGACGAGTTTTTTTAGGTTCTTCAGGATGTTTGGCCTCCTTTTATCCAAAAGGATAAAAATACAATTTCAGAGTCGGTCACATCAACAGCTACCTAAATTCGTTTTATAGGGTTAAAGACGCTTCAGTAATACAGAGAAACTATCAAACACTCGGCGACAGTGGGAAAGAAAAACTCGAGCACTGCTCTTCACCAGGTTTGCTCAAAACATCACCAGATACATGAAGAAAGATCTGGAGTTAAATCCTCCTCATGCTGTGGGGCAGGTTAGCAGAGGTTAAAATATTTGCACTGTGATGAGTTTAAAGACCCGAGGATTTCATCATTTCGTGATTTGATTCATGCTCTCAGCCATGAACGGTGAAGTCGCTGTGAGGGTTAGCTCCCTGAGCATGACAGCCGACGCAACGACAAACCATTTTACGACTTTCTCGATCTGGACACGTCAGTAATGCTCTTATTTGGGACATGAAGGAGTGAAGCTGTCGTCTGAGCTGATGTTTGAACCAAATGTGTTTTTTTTCACGCTCAGACGGTTCCTCAGAGCTCGCCGGTGCCTTTCCCTCCGACCTGAAAGGTGCTTGAGGTGCTCTGCATCCATCGCAGCGTGGACTCAAGTCCCCCGGGGCTCCTCTGTGGACCCCGATGTGGAAGCGAGGGATAAAAGGTTTACAAAGAGAGGCAGTCTTATCTTATCTCACTGCCGCTGACTTCCTCCCCACACAGATATGACAGTTTAATGGCGCCCGTCACATGCTGCCACCGGCCACAAAATTACCCAAAATTCAGCAGGAGCCGGAGGTGGGAGGGCGGCAGGGGTCACAAAGAAAACCTCGACTGTTTAGGGAACCTTGCAGAGCTGGACGTGGATAAAAACCATAAATCAACATCTTTGTCATCCATCAGGATCTTCAGAGTCACAGTTTGAAATCAGCATCTTTCCACCTGCACAATCAGGTTTATTCTGTCCACAGCTGCAGTCTCTGGGTATTACACAGTATCTAGTGATCATTCGTGTGGTGTGAACGATCAGCTGTATGTAAGACATTTATTTTTGTCCTGTTTGGAGGTCTCTTTCTAAAACACCTGATATGTACATGAGAATAATAACTTTATGAATTCAGAAATCACCTTTCAAAGCAAAGTTTATGAAGTGAAGCTGGAGGTTCAGTGTCAGGTTTACAGAGTCGGTAACGATGAAGCTGACAGCGGAAATAAAACAGCATGAAACAAAAACATTGCTGCTGCCTCGTCACCAGCAGGTAAGGAGGCAGAAATAAATGGAGCGCTGCTTTAAGCCTCCTGGGCTGCGTTCATTAAAGAGGCGTGTCTGAAGCCTGTCACATGAGTCCCAGCGAGCTGTTGGCTTACAGGTGTCCACGCTGCTTCCTGTTGGGAATCCTGGCAGGAAGTAGTGCTCCACGCTGCTTGACCTGAAGACTCCGTCAGGCTGGCGATCGCAGAGCTCTCACCGCACCACTTCAGCTTCCGCCTGATGTCCACTCTGACTTCACGACCCTTCCTCACATTTTCAGGCTGAGGGGACTGACGAGGGTCTGCTGCACGTCGTCACCGGCAGCAATGAATGTGACAAAAGACATAAACATGAAGACATAAAGAAGATGTTAATCTGAATGAACCTTCTGGAACAAATGTCCTGCTTTATATAAACAACAGTAAAAACGGGGTTTCCTGAGGACAGCAGCAGGAGGTGCTCACTGAACAGGTTTGTGAGGAGTGACAGCAAGAGAAAGAAACTGATATTAACAGAGTTTACAGATTTGGGACAGCTGCTGTTCTGCAGTTCTGTGCATGTTTTGAAATTTACAATGTGTTATATCTATATCTATATATATAATAATGTGTGCCCTGTCAGTGCGCCCCAGGGCAGCTGTGGCTACAGTGTAGCTGCCGTCACCAGTGTGTGAATGGGTGGATGACTGGATGTAGTATAAAGGGCTTTGGGGTCCTGAGGGACTGAGTAAAGCGCTATACAAATGCAGGCCATTTACCATTTATATTTATTATATTTCTTAAATGCAAATCTATTTATTTGCATTTACTAAACAAGGTAAACAGTTGATTTAACAGGTAAATGTCAAATCAAAAGCGACATTTGACCCCTCAAGGTTCAGGTTCAGGGTGCAGATGAGTCCACATCCTGTGCAAAGCCTCTTCCAGATGTTTGTGTAGCTGCTCTGTAATGATTCAACTGATCTGCAAAAACTACAGGAATTAACCTCTAAAATATCTACATAGAAAATATTGGAGTGAAAGCAGAAAGTAGCAGAGTAACTGGCAGTAAATGTACTGAGTTACATTCCTTTCAAAGCTGTGGGGGGGGCACCTCAGCTAAATACACCCCTGCAGCCAAGTGGCATGTGAGTACTTCCACAGTACTTTGGAGTATTTGTACCACTCGCGCTTTTACTTCATGTCTGTGCTGACTTTATGAGCTCACCGTCATCACGCGTGGATTCCTCCTGGTGCTTTCCTCTCCTCCTCCTCCTCCTCGCGGTCACGCGCTTGTGCGTGAACTTGGAGTATCTAGGGAGGGGGTGGGCCCGGCGTGGATGACATCAGCACCCTGCAGGATATCTGGCTGCAGCGAGCGGAGGCTTCACTCGGGCTTCGGGAGAACCAGCAGCAGCATGCGGACCGCGCGTGGAGTCCCGCGCGCCGTGGACCTGGACACGGACTGCGCGGACCCGTCTCTGCGCCCCGCGCGCTCTTACGGTTGCTAAGGTCTTTCTGGATACCTGCGTGGGGGTGTGGCTCGTGGACATGGAGCCCTCTTCCCTCCTGGCCGTGTTGGCGCTCGTGCTCTCCGTAGGCTTTGGGACGGAGGAGGGGGCGTGTCAGCACTGCTTCCTGCTGCGGCCGGTCCCCGGGGACGGTCTACCGGTGGAGGCTCTGCAGGAGGACCCGGACCCAGCGCTGGACCCCACGGAGCGGGACCTGAACGTCACGGAGCTGCGTGGCTTGCTGGGAGCCCGCTTCGACCCGCGCTTCATGTCCGCATCCCCGCCGCAGGAGCCCCCGGACTCCCCGGGGGTCCCGGAACCGCCGCGCGGCCGGAAGCTGCGCCGCCGGCTGCAACAGTGGCTGTGGGCGCGTGCCGCGTGCCCGGTGCAGCACGCCTGGAGTGACCTGGGCGCGCGCTTCTGGCCGCGCTACGTGAAAGTGGGCAGCTGCTCCAACAAGCGCTCGTGCTCGGTGCCCGAGGGCATGCTGTGCACGCCCGCCAGAGCCGCGCACGTGACCCTGCTGCGGTGGCGCTGCCGGCGCAGGAACGCGCTCCGGTGCGCGTGGATCCCGGTGCAGTACCCACTCATATCTGAGTGCAAGTGCGCTTGCCCGAGCTGAGACTCTCCACTCACACCCGCATCACACCTGTACGTGACATCATCACAGGCGTGGACAGCAGAGAACAGACTGGTTTTATTTATTCATCACGGCATCCTGTAAAATCACGTGTTTGACTTTGTCTTCTGTTCGAGAAACAAAAAAGTGTCAAATTTGTTTTTGCAAGAAATGTAAAATGTTTTCTGTCACAGCAGCCAAAACCCTGAACGCAGCGCGCGCCTGCGGATCCACAGACCGGCGCGCGCCTGCGGGTCCACGTGGAGTCAGTCTGCTCAGAATAAGATCAATGCAAAAGATCCAGAATCTGTTTTATGTCCTCAGAAAAGTACAAATGGGTGGAAACGAGCAGCGCCGCAGGAACATTTGTCACATTCAGGTGACTTTACGTGTTTTTTTTCTGCTTGATTTAAGGTGGAAATGTTTGTTAAAGGAAAACCTGCAGATTCCAGCTAAATGATGTAACCGAGAAAATTATTATCGTTTATTATCAGTGATTTATTCTTGTCATTTCTTTGGAGAAATAAACACATTTACCACAAGGTGGCAGCGTTTTAGCAGTTTTATATCTGTGTTGTGTTTAAATGTTTGTGTTTAATAGAGACCTGAACGCTTCCTGTTCACGAAACAATCGCTGAGCAAGACAAGAACGTCGTTTCGGTACGAATGAGTTAAAACTAACATGAATAATGTGGGATCGTGTTATTTAAACCAGAGTTTCCGCTCACAGGCAGCAGGGAGGATGGAGGGGCGGTGGACGGCTCCAGCAGGCTCTCCTCTGCACGTATTCAGGTGGAGCGCACACCTGTGCCGCTGCTGCTGCTGAACAGCTACAGATTTTCTTTATGTTCTTCCTGTAGGTTGAAGATTAAGATTGAAAGATTAAATTCTATAAATCCAGCTGATTATTGTCCATCAGAAATACGTGCGCGACTTCTCATCAGATTCACGTCACGCATTCAGCTTCAGTCTGAACCTTTGATATAGTTTTATTGTTTGTTGTCTTTATGTCCGTTTTCTCTCTAAAATCCTGAAAAACTTTGAAAACATTAGTGAGTGAGGGTGATGTCAGGATGCAGTTTGGAATAAAAAAACTTTGTATTGTTGAAAAAACAGCAAATCCTCAAAAACAAAAGAGCTGAAAGTGTAAAATGTTTGAGAGCAGGAAGAAGCTTTGATCCAAACGATTTAACGCTCATTTAGTTTCAGTTTAAAACCTGCAGCAGCGGCTCAGAGACGAGAAGCTTCTCTGTGCGGTCGCTGCGAAAGACCTGTGTCTGTAAATCACTGCGAAATATTAGAAAACATCAAGTTTGAGTGGTTTGCGTAGCACAAAGACTTTAAACCAAGGAAATCAGTAAAAATGTGAGAAACAGCATCAGTCCAGGAGCTCGCAGATCACTGAAAAACCTAGGAACGGTGGGCTTCCCATCATGTATGAATTTTTTCCTTCTTTGCTCGTTCTGTGTTTCTACACCTCTCTGCATTTAATCATTAGTTAATATCTCTTGCACAGTGTGTATGTTGTCCTGTCTCCTTTTCATCAACCTCAGCCAGTCACAGTAGATGGCTGTCTCTCCTTGAGCCTGTTTCTGCCAGATGTTTCTACCTCTTCAAATGGAGTTTTTCCTTCCCACTCACACTAAATGTTAGCTCATATGGGTACTTAAATTGTTGGGGTTTTCTTTGTATTATTGTTGCGTTTTTACCCAGCAACATAAAGTGTCTTTATGTGACTGTTGTTGTGATTTGGCGCTCGTCATCTCCGCTCACAGACTCAGAGTCTCTTGGTTGTTCCCCGTACACGATTGAAGACAAAAGGGGCGGAGCTTTTCAGTCTGTTGCACCAAGGCTGTGGAACAGTTTACCACTACAGTTACGTTTGCTTGACTCTGTGGATTCTTTTAAAAAACAGTTAAAAACTCTTCTGTTCAAACAAGCCTTTTGTTGATCTACATATTTTATTTTTATTTTTTTTACATTATTTACATTTGATCTTTTACATTGTGTATAATGTCTATTGATTTTATTGTTTATTTTAATATTTTAATATTTGTGTACAGCGCTTTGTGATTGCCTGTCTGCGAAAAGCGCTTAATAAATAAAGTTTACTTACTTACTATAAATAGAATAGAATAGAATAGAATAATGTACTTCAGACATGAAGACAAGACTGGCTTTAACACTAGAGTGTTTTCACAAGTCTTCCATCCACTTGTGGAACGCTGAAGAAGAACTACACTTAAAAGCAACATGGAACTGAAAACAAAAGAATACATAATGTAAACATACCATCAAATAATCCAGGACTCACAAGCAATGATATGATGAACAGAACTATAAAGAACAAAGCTGAGAAATGCTTGGTAAACTGACCAAGAACTATGTCATCATGTCATTTTTTAATATCATAGTTAATGTGTCCTGATTTGTAGATAGTGCCATCTTACAAATACCAGGAAATCCAACTGGGTGACAAGCCAGAGTTGTCTGCCCACACACCCACTGACTAGAAAAAGGGTCCAGGACTCTTCAAGCTGGGATACAGGCATCAAAGAAAAAGATGTAAACGGATAGAAAGTCATCAGGAAGGCATAGTCTGTTGTTGCTGCTGCTGTCAGACTTTTTCATTCATCCACTTGTGTCAGACACATACTGAACAGGAATAAACATGACTCACTGCACTCTCACTTTGTATGCCACAATGTTTGCTTAGACACCTGTATGCTTATATTACATTAATGTTAAAACTTGTGTTCCTATGTCTATATATAAGTTTATTTTCATATCTCTATATTAATCTATTTATAGCTCCATTCCCTCACTTCATTTTATACAATATCTTTGTTCCTGCATGAGAGCTATTTAAAGTGGTTTCACACACAGTGCCTCCAGATGAATACAGAGTTTTGGACAGCAGAGGCTGGAGAGTGGTATTGCTCTCTGTGTGAAAAATAACTACTTATTTGAAATGAAGATGAATGTATGTTGTCAAGGCAAAAAAAAAGGTTTTTCTTTTAAACAGTACATTGCATAATGAGAGTTGGCAGTTCGTCTTGTAATCGGAAGGTTGCCTGTTTGAGCCCCGGCTCTCACAGTCTCGGTCGTTGTGTCCTTGGGCGAGACACTTCATCTAAAACCGACTGGTGTTGGCCAGAGGGGCCGATGGCGCGATATGGCAGCCTCGCTTCTGTCAGTCTGCCTCAGGGCAGCTGTGGCTACAACTGTAGCTGCCTCCACCCGTGTGTAAATGAATAGTGGATTTGTAAAGCACTCTGAGGGTCTCGAAAAGCGCTTTATAAATGGAATCCATTATTATTATTAGTATTATAAGATTAGGGAAACCTGCAGTCAGCTGAGACTGCAGAAGTCACCTGGATGAGTGACAAAACTTTTCTCCCATTGAAAACGCTACGTCCAGATGAACAGAATCAACCTTTAGGGATTTAATTACCTGGATGATTGAGCGTGCATCAAGACATTCTCCATGTTGTTTCTGAATTCTTTGTCTCCTTATGAATAATGTATATAATTTTGAATAATTTCATGTAAATTTAAGTCTTATTAATAGAAACTGAGGAAAGAATGTAAATTGTTTTTACACGTCTTGATACTTGGATATGGGGATTATTATATATTTTCATTATCTTCTGTATTTCAAACTGTAAATTAAGCTTGTTTGGTTATATTTTTTATTGCACTCTTGTAATTTTTCATGCTTATACTTTTAATACATTTTTGATAACATAAAAATAAATCTGAAAGATACCTGCATTTTTCAATACAAAATCCACAGATATTTTCAAAATTGATTTGGCAGCGTTACATTGGTAAAGTTTAATATATTGCATTAGAAACATTCACAGGATCAGTACTGGACTATATCAAGTTCTGTATTGCAAATGTGACTGTGGACAAAAGCATTCAGGTTTTCCCAAACCAAAAACCCTGGATGACCGGCGAGGTCTGCACACTCCTCAAAGCCCACAATGCCGACTTTAGGTCTCTTGACAGAGCTCTGTACAGGTCTGCTCGAGCTGACCTGAAAAGGGGTCCCACCTGTCCAGCAACAACACACGAGAGGTGTGGCAGGGAATAATCGACATCATAAACCACAGAGGCAGAACTGTGAAAACAGAAAACCTGAGTGTGCAGCTGGCAGAGGAAATAAACAGCTTCTTCGCCCGCTTTGAAACACCACAACAGCAGCATTCATCTGCCTCAGCCCTGCTCCCATCCTCATCCTCACCTGGTTCCTGCACCGCTCCATTCACTGTAACGGAGCACGATGTCAGATGTGTGTTCCTAGCAGTGAACCCCAGGAAGGCGGCCGGTCCAGACGGAATACGTGGTAAAGTGCTAAGACCATGTGGCCACCAGCTCACCCTCATCTCCACCAGAATCTTCAACCTCTCACTGGATGAAGCAGCCATCCCATCCTGTCTAAAATCAGCCACAATCATCCCAGTGCCAAAGAAGTCTCCCATCACCAGCCTGAACTATTATTGCCCTGTGGCCCTCACACCGGTAATCATGAAATGCTTTGAGAGACTAGTCCTTCAGCACACCAAGGATTACCTCCCCCCAGAATTCGACCCCCACCAGTTTGCATACCGCGCAAACAGATTCACAGAAGATGCCATCACCCTCCACTCGGTGCTGAGTCACCTAGAACAGCGGCAGAGCTACGCCAGAATGCTCTTTGTGGACTACAGCTCACCCTTCCACCACTCGCCCATTGAGAGCCTACTAACTTACTGCATCACAGTATGGTACGGCAGCTGCACTAAGGCGGATAGAGCCACCCTCCCAGCATGTTTGCAATGAGTAGGAGATGCTCTGTATCTCACTGTACAACTGTATAGTGACAAATGTATTGGGTTCTTTTCTAAAAATTGCTATAAACAGAGGAACCCAAACTGATGAAAAGTGGCGAATATTTTTTTTCAAATGACTATTTTTAGTGGATGTTTGATATAGAAGCAGAATGACAGAATGTTAAAAGAAGTTACTTTTAGTCATTCTAAGCTGGGCATTGCGTTCTCTGGCTGTTCAAAGCCATGGAACTTTAGACTTTCCAAGCAAATAATGATGGCCATGCTGATGTTCTTTTCAGTACATTTTACTTTATGTTCATTTTCATTTTTATGATGTTTCTATTTTTACATAATTCCTCCCACATAGCAAAATTGGTATGGCCTGGATCTGTCCCACACAATGTGCTTACACATGGCCTGCGTACCGCAAAGAATGACGGCCCTCTGGTGGCCCAGATCTGGTTTACCAGAGGTGGCCCACACATGCGCCAACACAAGGCCAGTTGCAGACACACTGCTGGCCCTGTGCTGGCCCAGAACAGTTTCAGCTCTGGCCCCAGATGTCAGCCTAATGTGTACCTTAGCCATGTAAGCCATGTAATAACAACATGTGCTGGAACATAATAGTGCAAAAGTAACATGACGAAACTCTGTTCAGACAGTGAATGGACTGATTCTTATACAGCGCTTTTTTACTCACCCATATTACTCAAAGTGCTCTATACAACATGTCACATTCACCCAATCAGGCCAAATGTGGCATGCCATCACATAAACAGTGCCATCTTACCATGCCAGAAGTCAGCCAGCAGTGCCGGCTTGACACCAGATCCAGGCAAGACCCGTCTGCTATGTGGGATGACTTGTTCTTTTGGCGTTTTAGTTGTGGATTATGTTTGGGCTGTGTCTCTTGCCCTTTCAGTATTGTTTCCTTGTGCTTCTAAGTGTCCCTTTGTTTCTTTTTAGGTTATGTAGTATGGGTTAGAGATATTTTGTATGTTGATTTTGTTTAATAAATCCGCCTTTTGGATTATTCCCTGATGTGCCTTCTGTTATTTAGTGTCACTTTGAAAGGCACACAGCAGCATTGACATATAATTGTTCTTTCAATTTTTGATAAAGATTACAGTGAATTGAGATGTAACTTGGCCCAGAGGTACGGTAGGACGCCCAGAGTAAGAAAGTGTTGAAAGTTGGACCTCAACTATTATGGATGATTTTTAATGAATTTTTGAATATGATGCAATATTTAAGTAAGTGTATTGAATTCAATATACATGTCCTTTAATTTCTGAGTAATATTACAATAAATCTGGATGATATTTGGTACAGAGGTACAGTAGGTGTCCCGGAGAAGGAATGTGTTGAAAATCGAACCTTAACTATTCAGGATGATTTGTAATGAATTTTTGAATTTGACATAATTGTATTGACTGTATTGAATTGCATATAAATGTCCTTTCATTTTTGAGGAATTTTACAGTAAATCTGGACGAAACATGGCACACAGGTACAGTAGGTGTCCCAGAGAAGGAATGTGTTGAAAGTTGGACATCAACTATTCAGGATGATTTTTAATGAATTTGTGAAATAGACATAATTGTAGTGTATTGACTGTATTGCACTGAATATGAGTTTACTGTGATTTCTGAGTAATATTACAGTAAATCTGGGTAAAACCTGGCCCAGAGGTAAAGTAGGTGTCCCAGAAGAGGATTGTGCTGAAAGCTTGGCATCAACTTTTAAGAATGATTTTTAATGAATTTTTGAATATGCAACCAGACTGTCACGATGGCTGTATTGGGCTGTTCCATTGTAATTTGTGTGTGCGCGCGCGCGTGTGACAGTTCGTGCGCGCGCACGTGTGCGCGGGTCTAGGCTTTCAATCAGGATATAAAGCGAAACTCTGCCATCTATAATCCAGTTTTGAGATCCTTCCCAGACGCCTTAACGCCCACTCACATCCTGGGCCATCTGACCTCAGGAATTCGCATGATAAGGTGGGGCCAGGTTTCACAATGAACTCACCCGAAACTCTGGCTGATTGGGACCCACACCCAGTTTCCCACCTTGGCTCAGGCGATTAGAGGATCATCAGGGGGTCCTTTTGTCCCTCTGTGGGGGGAAACTCCCACTAGGTTTATATCTGGGACTCTCCACCATTTGACCTTAGAACTGAAGAAGCTTCTCGGATGAGAGGTGAAACGTCTTCAAGCAACTTAAAGAAGTCCAGACGCTTTTCTTTGCAAGCTCCTTTGACAATAAAGCGAAAAGGCGCTACCCTAAAGACTGGTGTAAAAGCGCAAGGAAATTTATGCGGCGGATAGGAGGCGGCTGGCTTGACCGCGGCTCACAAATGACGGCTCACTTTACCGCGGTAGCTTTGAGACGTGGTGCTTCGTCTTGGACCATGTGAGGAGCTCTACGGACCACAGCTAAACCACTGTGAAGATCTGAATCACATATTAAGTAAAATAATGTTCGTGAAACATTTCTGTCCGAAAGTGGCACAAAAACGCAAAGTTTCAAATGATCAGTTGAACGTGAAAACCCTCCAACAGGAACACGTCTGCAGCCCATCGTCCTCCTAACATGAGCTCAATGAAACGAAGTGAAATAAATCTGCCATGTCTGACGCGTTTTCATGATTTCAGGCCGTGTTTTGTGGCACAGTTACATAAATGATGAGTTCACTCGGAGTCACGCTGAGTCTGTGCAGCAGAGACGGAGCGCCTGGAAAACAGACTGCAGGTGGGATGAGTGGGAGATGTCGGATGTCACACCCACGTGTTTCAAGGGTTTCACTGCAGTGCGAGGAGACAGTCGGCATCTGTGGCCACCCACCCGGCTGGCCCGGCCTCCGCCGGCGTCCCCGCCCACACGTCATAAACCCCATGTTCAGAGGAGACTGCCAGGAGCCGACGCGTACACCGCAGTCCGCGTGCCGTGCTGGACTGCCTGTGGTGCAACAAACGTGTCAGTGTGTAAAATCTGTAAGCACAACATTAGTAACCAGAGACAGACGATGAGCAGCACACAGACACTCACGCTGTAGAAATATACTTTCATTTCTATATAAAATGTCACAAACGTGCAGAGTCTCTCTCTGTTTTAGAGTCGACACATTTTTTCCTCCATTTCTGGAATTTCCTGAATTGTTTTCCTTTTTCCCAGCAGGCAGACGCTTCCTGCAGCACTTTATTCTACATCGAGTGTAGTCAAGAATATGTTTGTAGTTCCTCTACAGCAGGGGTCCCCAATCTCAGTCCACGAGGGCCGGTGTCCTGCAGGTTTTAGATCTCACCCTGGGTCAACACACCTGAATCACATGATGAGTTCATCATCAGGTCTCTGGAGAACTTCAGGACATGTTGAGGAGGTCATTTATCCATTTAAATCAGCTGTGATGGATCAAGGACACATCTAAAACCTGCAGGGACCTCGTGGACTGGGATTGGGGACCCCTGGCTTAAACCGTTTAAAATTCATCTCAGAAATATCATCTCGGGTTTTTTAAAGACGTGTTTATGACTTTTCAGCTGATTCCAGTTGGAGGCGCTGCGCCTGTAAAACACCTTTTTATCAAATTCAGTACAAAAAACAGAAAAAATGAAGAAACATTGACGAGGTCCTGCTACCTGTATTATATTTATGTCTATATTTAAAATTTTACCATTTTTATTGTCATAAAATCAAAACAACTATTTCAAGAATCTGCGAAACACTAAAACGTATGTTACTTATTAGAAATAATAAACTGAATTCCTGTTTTTACAGTCTGAGCCGACACGTCTGTGAGAACTGAGAAGTTATCAGTCCAGTTTGTATGTTAATGGAACGATAACCACGACGATCATGTGCTTCACTCTCGTTTCTCCTTAAAGAGTCACCGTTAAACATAAAGAAGAAACCGTTTATTTATGGCTGCTGTGGCATCAACCTGACAACAGATTTGATTTCATTATTTATAGTTTCTGAAATCTCTTGGTTTGCTTATTAAAATACAATTTTACAAAAATCATTTTTAACTTTTTTAATTTCAGTATTTTACTTTGTAATTGACTTTTTTAATTATTCATCACATTCCCTGTTAATTATTATTAAATCACAATTAAGGCGTTTTTTTAAATTCTAATATTTATTCATGGTGTTTTATTTTGATCTTTTTAATATTGTTTTGAAAAACATTTTAATTATAATTTATTCATTTTAAATGTTTAAAATATTTGCTTTTTATTTTAAACATATTTTTAAAACAGTCTATTAATATGTAATTTTATTTACAGGTTAATTAATGTCATTTTTAACACAAGAAAAATCAATTCTGCGTTTATCACATTATTACAGGAGCTGATTTATCAACAGTGCTTTGTCTCAGTTGGACGCTCCGTTCATGTGACCTGATGATGTCACTGGTGTGACATCATATGACCTACGTATGACCTGCAAACTTCCTGTTAACTGCATTCATTTAAAACTTTTCCTGGTCATCAACCGTCAGCGAGCACCTGCATCCACTTTGCTCTCTGTGCAGCGCTGCCACCTGGTGGTGAAACACGGCAGCGCACAGACACACCGAGCGAGCCGTGAAGTTTCAGGTGCTTCCGGTTTATTTCAGGCTACAGGTGCGTGACGCTAAAAGCCAAAATGAGCACCCATAGATCATTACATATCACATGAAAGACATATTTACAAATATAAATTAACACATATTTCACCTCCAAAAGACACGGCGATGGTTTCAAATGGTACAAAACTGCTAAATATATATATGTACATATATAGAAGTGATTACGGGATGTCTCATGAGCTTATACTGCACGTAGTGCACGAAACACTGTCGATACCACACTGAGAACGACACACATTCGTAACAGCTTTGGTCCAAAGAGAACTGAAAGACGACGGCTGGAGGAAACTTCTTTTTTTAAACATGCTGCCCTGGAAGAAGCCATGTACGTCCAACAAACACAAATGTCCTCCTGGAGCTAATCCCGCCGAGCGGCGGTCCAACAGTCCTGCTGTGAGGGGGGAACCTGAGGCACCGGAGAGGCGCTGTCCACCTGTGAGTCCAGACCCCGTTTAGACACCCATCAGACCTGAGGAGGCGAGCACACAAAGCCTCCTGAAGGACGCCAGAGTAGTCGGACTGTGCTGTAAGCGGCGTAGCACCAAAACGCATCCGTGACGCGGCCCGAGACGCTTCAGCGATGTGAGAAAAACCGAGCGGACGGTTTCCATCATCTTTTTATCGGGCGACTGAACAAAAAGGATTTTCGGACGAGAAACAAACCAACTCATAGTGGCGTGGTTTCACGTGGCTTCACACCTCGGAAGCCACGCCTCGGAGCCGCTGGCTGTGACAGTCAGTGACAGCAGCTGTGGATGTGGGCGGCGTGTCGCTCAGAAACAATCGGATCAATAATTCTGTCTTCCAGGGTTTTTTGGCTGGTCTGTGGGGAAGCTTGAGTTATCCCCGCTGATCAGGAAGCGCCGAGAAGGACGTCACTTCCTTTCTAAGCAGAAGCAGAGGGTGCAGAAGCCTGCGCCAGCTTCGAGGGGCTTCCAGCCAATGAAATCAATGTGTCATTTACGACATCATCAAAGCCTCATCCTGACTTTGGTTTGGTCTCAGCTGCGTGGGACCTGACCTACTTTCATACCTGAACACCTTCCTGACAAACACCTGACGCTCTCTGTGTTTAAGACAGAGAGAAACCAGAGGTGAGGCGGGAGTGTTTATATGCAGACAACGAGCAGCTGTTTGTTTGCTCGACCTGAGCGTGCTCAGTACAGACGAAACTTTAAACTGCGAGGATGATCCTGCAGTTCAAACAAACATACAGACTTTTCCCTCCACGATGGCAGCAATCAGCTGTTAGGTTCATTAGTGTGGAGTCAAACTGTGCTCGTAAATCTGAGTAGTAGTTTTAGAACTTTGTAAACTAAAATATCTAAAGAAACGTTATGTTTGTGCATCTGTAGATGAGAATTTGTGTGTGTCTAAAAAATATTTACACAGGTTACACATTTTTTTTGTTAAGGTTACAGATCCGAAGTGTAAACCTCTCTGCTCCCTCACTCTGTCACTTTTAACTTACAAGTACAAATTTTGACCCAATTTTCTTCCTTTCAGCTGATTGGTCAATATCACGTGAATCACAAATTTAACAATCCAATCAGAGAACAGATGGTTTGGCTGTCAGAGTGGAGCTTGACTGAGCTTCAGGTCCTGGAAGGGTAATACATTTTACCCTTCCATTTCGTGACGGTGGGCGCTGGCTGCAGAACAGAAACAGAACGGGATGAGCAAGAGGGGTCAGAGGTCATGAGACAGATAATCGTAATTATCGTTACAAGCACAAATTCTCAACTTTAGATACAAAAAAGTAACATTTTCACATAGTTCAGTTTAAAACTGTGTTTGTCAATCAGACGACGACACAATATTTATGAGCTTAATCTGAGCCCTACATTAGCGCCCCCTCCTGGCAGTCGTAGTGTATTACATCTCAGAGGAAGGGAACATTTTGTTTTATTGACTTTTTTTAATGCATTTTCCGTCCTACCAGGAAGGTAGGAAGGTCTAAAAAGGTATGAAAGTCGCCTGACCTCTGACCCTGTGAAGGTGACCTGTTTGCAGGTTAAAGGTCGGCAGACTGATCACAGGTGTGAACGGGGTCTGAACGTCAGGGTTCCTACTGCCGACTGTCAGGAGCTTCCTGCTCGATCCGATCTCTCCACCGTGTTTTTGTTTCTTGGAACCGAAGGGTCGCCCTGGAGGCGCCGGGAATGACTGCGTGTTGGATTTCCAGAGAGGTGTAGGAACCCTGAGCTGTTCTAGGAAGCGAGCAGACGCCCGGCTCAGTGGTTCCGGGAGCTGAAGAAGCCCACGCTGGTTGGCGACTCCTTCACTGTCACCGTGATGAAGTTGGCTGTGACGTCTGTGACGAACACGTGTTCCAGGAGGCTCCGCGCCGGCCTCCAGTCCGTCTCCGTGTCAGAGTCGGTGGCGTTGTTGCCGCGGCTGGGTCTGCTGTTGCTAGGAAACAGAGGGTCTTCCGTCTCTGACTCGCTGGTGCTAGTCTCGTCGGAGTCGCCGGTGCTGAGCTCGTTCAGGTTCCTGTTCTGAGAGCCGAGCACGTGTTTACGGCCGTCCTGCCTCACGCCACTATTCCCTCGAGCAGCGCCACCACCCGTCAGTTTGTCCTTCGTCATGCCCTGCTCTGGAGCTCCGCCTCCAGTGCGAGCATCTTTCGCTCCTCCTTTTATGACCATCCCACTGCCACTACTCCGTGGGTTCGCTCTAGCTACCGCCACCCCGCTAGTGTTGCTTCCTTGAAGGCCGCTCGTGGGCGGCAGTTTGCCGACGCTCTGCAGGTTAAGGGCGCGGAGGCTCAGCGCCTGGCTGGCTCTGTCTCGGGGCGACGGCGATGCTGACGATGGCGGTTTGGACAAACTCGTGCTCAGATGCTTGTGTGGAGCCACCCCGCTCTGACCACCGCTGCCATCCTGCCTCCTCTGAGCCAGCAGGGGGCGCTGCACCACTGCGCCTCCTCCAAAGCTGCTGTGCAGTCCCAGCGACCCAGAGGCTCCGCCCTGCTTCACAGGCGTCACCTTAAAGCCGTCTCCTCTGCCGATCTCCGGGACGGAGCGCTTCAGCTCTGACAGAGAGTTCTTATTCTGTGCGGTGGGCGTGGCTTTGTTTTGGGAGGTGGAGCTGGAGGACAGGGAGGAGGTTGAGAGCGAACGATTGGTCCAAATGCAGCCGAGCCCACCGGGTTTGGAGGCCTGGGAGAAGGAGGCAGAAGAGGTCTGGGAGGCGGAGCCGGCCTCCTCTCTGGCGCTCCGGCTCAGGCCGGTGTAGGTGAAGCTGGCCGGCTGCAGTGGCTTCTTCACGCTGGCCCGCGGCTCGTCTCTGGGCAGCTGGTGGTGGCGTGGACCGGGTGGAGAAGGCGGCGGGGGAGGGCGGCTCTTTGCCTGCCTTAGAGCCCTCAGGTCGGGGTGCAGCGGCTTCCTCCCTCGCTTCTTCTTTCGGGGGGTGTCAGGTTTGGCGAGCAGGATCTGAGGCCTCTTCTGAGGGATGGGGTGGACGCGGGGGGCGGGCTTCACCTTCTTTGTGTGCTCTTCATCCTCTGAGGAAGACGAGGAGGCGGTTGATGACAGGCCAGAGGAAGAGGAGGACGAGGAGCGGTCGTCCTTCGTGACGGTGGGCGCTGGCTGCAGAACAGAAACAGAACGGGATGAGCAAGAGGGGTCAGAGGTCATGAGACAGAATCAGGAGGCGGGGTCGGCGTGTTTCACCTGAATCTTTCGAGGTCGGCCTCTCGGCCTCTTTCCCTTCTTCTGAAACAGAAGCTCGCGCTCCTGTTCTCTGGAACAGATCGAAACAAACGTTATTTAAACACGCAGACAGCAAGTCCAAATATTCAACACGTCGTTCTTTCATAAAAACAAGCGTGAAATGATTCGTGAACTGACGCGCGTCACATGTGACAAAGATCTGTCAGTTTGTCTATTTCTTTGATTCTGCTGCTTGTTTCCATTCATTAAAATCATAAATATGAAATTAAATAGTTACATGTACATATATTTATATTTTTCCTTAAATGAAAGTGACGAGAGACGAGAGCGGTCAGAGAGAGGGAGGGGCCACAGGTTGGACTCGAACCTGGGCGCCTGCTCACCCATCAATATGAAATTACATATCGAATATATATTTATTACATGTCCACATAATATAATTATTAAATTGCAATTTTATTATTAAATACATTCAATATACATCATTCTTTTAAAAGTAATTTGAATATTTGTTATTATTACTATTAGTGTTTAATACATATTAATTCTTTTATATATTATTTACATAGATTTCTGTTTGAATACTAGAATAATAATCTATTAACATATAATATGTAACACATTTAAAATACATAACATATAATAACATCCATCCATCCATTCGCTTCCACTTATCCTTTTCAGGGGCGCTGGAGCCTATCCCAGCTGTCATAGGGCGAGAGGCGGGGTCCAGGGTGGACCCCGCCTCTCGCCCTATGACAGGTCGCCAGTCTGTCGCAGGGCCAACACACAGGGACAGACAACCAATCGCTCTCACGTTCACACCTATGGGCAATTTGGATTCATCAGTTAACCTGTCCCCACTAACTGCGTGTCTTTGGACTGTGGGAGGAAGCCAAGAGTACACGGGGAGAACACGCAAACTCCACACAGAGACCTTCTTGCTGTGCAGCAACAGTGCTAACCACCGTGCTGCAGAATATAATAACATATTTCTATATTTTTAATAATAAATTAAATCTATTAATTACATTATATAAATATGTAAAGTACGTAATATACATATTTTTAGTCTTTTAATAATTTATTTATTGACGCCATCATTAACTTTTTAAAATATATATCTATACATTTATCTTACTGTGACAGTAACGTTTACTAATAATGAATGAATAATTACATGTATTTTAATATGTAATTCATATGTATATTAGAGACAACACATTTTTATATTATTTTAAATCTTTTTGATACTAATAATCGCAGGACTTTTTATTTCAGTAATTATAACTATCAGTAAAATGAAATATATAATTTATAAATTCTGATATGACATGTTTAAATTTTTACAAATATTAAATAATATTAAATAAATTTTGTTACTATACAACCTTTCTTAACAAAGTTACTTTTAACTGCTTATTTAAATTATGATTAAAAACATTACAAATATTAAGGTGTTTAACTAATGAGTGGCTGGGAGGAGCTCCCTGACTGCTCCTCTCTCAGGCCCTTCAGGTGAGCTTCCACGCAGGTGGACGTGGAGCACACCTGAGTTTACCTGCAGTCTGGGGACAAACTGACCTCTTGTGAAAGGCTGCCAGCAGCCGGGGGTCCAGAATGTTCTCCTCGGGCTCCCAGCTGTTGTGCCTGAAAACACGACAAACATTTCACATTCAGGACGGACACGAGCGGGTTTTCTGTGTGGAGCCATCACGGAGGCCCACGCACAGCTGCCAGCGTTATCCACAAATACAAAACATGTCAGCAAATCAACATCAGGCTGCTCGGTGGCGCAGGACCGGCCGAGCCTCAGCTGCTGCGGCCCTGGAGCTGGACGTGTCCGCCGGCAGGCCGTGGATCGACGCCGGGCGCCGATGGGTCGGTACCGGCCGTGCTTCTCCCCCCGTGTGCCGCGATAGGAGCCTCGGTGGCGGCGCGAACCGAGCCGCGGCCCGGCTTTGTTATGACCGTTAGCCGTTAGCAGCTAGCGAGCTACTTACTTGGAGGACCATCCTCTCCACTTCACCAGGTACTCGAACTTTCCCTGCGGAGACAGAACAGTCACAGCGGGCCGGGCCGAGCGGAACCACACAACACCCGGGCCACCGGCGCTGAGCTTACCTTCCTGGGCCGCTTACTGAGGATACACTCCGCGTCAAACACCTGGCCGACGGTGACCCCCTCCATGGCTGCAGCTCCCCGCACTACCAGCGCGTTTCTTCTTGCAGGCCACCGTACTTCCCCTCACAGCGTCAACGACCAGAGCCAGGCTAGCCGGTGAATCGAATCGGCCTCCAGATTACTACTACTAATAATGATAGCATTATAATTATAATATACTAGAGCTGGGCGATATAAGATTTTTTCATATCACTATATGTTTTTTTCATTTCAGGCGATAACGATATCTATCACGATATCAGCCAAATAACTATATTTGTAAGATTTAAATGTGCCGTTGCTCACAAGTAAAATGTGAAATAATCAGCAGCTTGTTTTTATTTAAATATTTATTTCCCATAATAAGTTCAACAGGGTAGATGTACTTAAGGAACATGAGACTTTTTCAGATAAATAAAGGCAAATATTGCAAACTACACAAAAGGCAGCCGCTAAAGCGTTTAAGTTTCAAAATAGAACAAACGAAACAGACTAAACTGTCAATTCCACTTAGAACCAAAATATTAATTCTAAAAATAAATCTTAGTTTGTTTTACAGAAGAACAGACAAAACTGACTAACTTTTGTCAATATCAAATAAACTGAGAACTAAAAGGAAATTCTCAATCTCTCCTTGTTGCCTCATCACTGATGGGGACGACAAGGAGTACAGAGGACTGACTCAAGACTTTGTGGACTGGTGCCAGCTGAACTACCTCCAGATCAACGCCAGTAAAACCAAGGAGCTGGTGGTAGACTTCCGCAGGCACAAGCATTCTCCACTGCAACCACTGAACATCCAAGGTATGGACATTGAGGCTGTGGACAGCTACAGGTACCTTGGTGTTCATCTGAACAACAGACTGGACTGGACTCATAACTCAGACGCCCTCTACAGGAAAGGGCAGAGCAGGCTGTACCTGCTGCGGAGACTCAGGTCGTTTGGGGTGGAGGGCCCACTCCTGAAGACCTTCTATGACTCTGTGGTGGCTTCTGCTATCTTTTATGGCGTGGTCTGCTGGGGCGGCAGCATCTCTGCTGGGGACAGGAAGAGACTGAACAGGGTGATCCGAAGGGCCAGCTCTGTTCTAGGATGCCCTCTGGACCCAGTGGAGGTGGTGAGTGACAGGAGAACGGCGGCTAAGCTGTCATCCCTGATGGACAACATCTCCCACCCCATGCAGCAGACTGTGACAGCACTGAGCAGCTCCTTCAGTGGGAGACTGCGGCACCCACGGTGTGGGACGGAGAGATTTCGCAGGTCTTTCCTCCCCACTGCTGTCAGACTCCATAATAAAGACTTTAACTGATCAAGCACACACATCCATACATATGCAATAACACTAAGTGCAATAATCCTTTCTGTCATCGTTGTATTTTTACTCAGTTGTATATAGCATTCGTATTCTATTTTTATCTTATTGTATATTTTTATTCTATTTTATTCTACTGTATATAGTATATTATTTTATTCTATTCTGTACAGCTGTGTACTGTATTTATTCTTATTGTATTCTAATTTTTGCGTCATAACTTTTGCACTGTCCACTTCCTGCTGTGACAAAACAAATTTCCCACGTGTGGGACTAATAAAGGTTATCTTATCTTATCTTGTATAGCTGAGCTTTTCAAACAGTTTTAACAGTTACTTTAGTCTGACAAAAGCCGAATGACGAATCAGCGCTTCCAGTCAGAGACTGAGGCTACGTCCACACGTACACGGGTATTTTTGAAAACGGAGATTTTCCGTTTTCGTTTTAAAAAATAATCCCGTCCACACATAAAGGCAGAAATGAAGGAAAACGCTGCTATGAACATGCCAAAGCAGCAGGTGGCGCTAGATTCCTAACCGTGCAGAAATGTTGGCCAATCAGAAGTCTAGAAGCCTCGGTGGGAAAAAGTAAACAAAGCTGGGGACAGTAACTGTGTGTATATGTAAGCATTTAAACACTGCAGAGAGTAGAATTAACAGTAACAGTATTGTAGAAATTCATTTCACCGAAACAATAACGTGGCGCACAGTGTGACGCCAAAAAATGCGCACACCTTTGACGCTGCATTTTCTCCGTTTTTCTAGTCCACACATAAATGCAAAAACTGAGTTTTTAAAAATCTTTGTTTTCAGTGACCAAAAACGCCGTTTACATGTGGACGAAAGGCACAAACGCATAGAAAAATCTGCGTTTTCAAAAATACCCAGGTACGTGTGGACGTAGCCTGAGCATGCACCAGTTTATTGTATTTCCAGACTTGCTTTCGGCACAATTTACTCTGTTTTTTGTCAGACTTGAAATAGCCGAAATACCTTCACACTACGGAACTTCTATGGCTTTTCCGTTCGACAATCTCTCCGGCATTGGAACCATCATCTGTTTTCTCTTCGGTCACGCTGGGTTGATTCTTCTAGTCGGCACTAGTGATGTTCGATTCGTGAACGAATCGTTCAATACTCGAGAATCACTTTACTGACTCGTGAATCATGATTCACAAGCCCAACTGACTCACTGACTCATCCCTGTTGCTGTTAGCAAAATAATTCCATTAGTAGAAATTAGGGATGGGTACCGGTGTCCGGTGCCATGATGGCACCGGTTCTGACATAAACGGTAGTAACCAGACCGAAAAGCAGCGCACATTTCGGTGCTTTATTTCGGTGCTTTTTTTTCCTGAGCTGTGATACACTTCTAGCCAATCATTTTACGTTTCCGAGGATAGTAGGCGGGGCCAGGTACGTACGTTCTGTTAGAGCAGAGCTACAGATTAAAAATGTCCAAGGCGAAGCGGTCAAAGTCTGGCTGTACTTCACAGCAAAATATGCAAACTCAGCAGCCTGCAACAAGTGCTTTAAGCTGATACTGTGATACTGTCAAAGGAGGTAACACCTCGAATCTGATGAAACACCTGGCGACGCATAGCGTTTTCTTAAAAGCCCAGAAATGCGCCGTATTTGATAGCTTGTTGCAAGACCTCACACCGAGCGCATCTACTGCGGGTGGGTTGCCTGTTATGCAACATCCCCCAAAAACACGAAGAGGAGAGTCCTGGCCCCTAGCCCTGCCAGTGTAGCAGAAATGATGAGGATGATGATGCAGCAGCAGCCGTTCTTCTCTGCGTGAGTAGCTTCATGTTGTTCGTGTGTAATTTACGTTGAGTACACTAACCACGTTATTACATTAATGCATGTAAGGTGAACTAGCAAACATCATCATAGCTACATGCTGCTGTCTTCTTGTTTGATGGCAGATACTCCCTTCACCCTGGACAAAAAGGCTAAAAAGACCAAAGAAAAAGTGGAAAACAGTTAAACATGAGAGGTTTTTGGACAAAGTTTGTGTTTTTTCCATTCTTTAAGCACTGCTTCCAGCCAAGAGTGATACCATATATGCCCCATAGCTGCAGAAAAGGCTAACATTGTTATCTTTTTACAAAAAACAGCTGAACATGAGAGGTTTTTGGACCAATTTTGTGTTCTCCATTCTTTAAACACCGGTTTGAGCACCGGCACCGTTTCAAAAGTACCGATTTGGCACCGGTATCGGATAAAACCTAAACGATACCCATCCCTAGTAGAAATATATCTAGCTTATAATTAAAATTGTGGGGATAAAACAACAGCCAGTTTCGTAACAAAAGCATTTCCGCTCTGAACTGGAAGAAAAAACCCTGAGTAGAAGCTCACATCAAGAAAATAGCTCCTCGGTTCAGAGTAGCATCGCGCTGCTAACATGCTAACAACACATTTGAGCTACTCACCCCCTCCCTCCTGTGCTGAATGTAAGCATAAGCGAATCACTCAGGACTAGCTCACCCCCTCCCTCCTGTGCTGAATCATAGAGCGAGCGAACGAATCACTCACTCACCCCCCCCCCCCCCCCCCCCCTCCCTCCTGGCTCATAGCTTCTTCTTCTTCAAATTCAAATTTCAAATTCAAATTTTATTTGTCACGTACACAGTCATACACAGTACGATATGTAGTGAAATGCTTGGACAACTGCTCGTGACCTAAAGAAAACAAAAAAGGAAAAGGCTATGAATAAGATAGGAAATAAATATGAAAAATTAAAAAGGGTAAATTTAACTAGGAAGGAATAAAATATAAATTAAGGTTAAAAATGAAATAACTGTACAACACAAATTAGAATGAAGGGTAAATTTAACTGGGGAGAATAAGATAAAATATATAAATTAAAGTTGAAAATAAAATAACTGTACAACAAAATACACAATATAGAACTATATAAGAATGTATGAAGAAATCTAAATATAAATAAATATATACACAATAACAGCAGCTGTACAAGTATTAACCGGAAATGAAGAATATAGTGACCAGTGTTGTGCAAAACCAAAGTCCAGAAAGTCCAGTGTGTGTGTAAGAACCATATGTGTGGGTCAGTACTGTGTGGTGGTGTGATTGAGAGACCGTATCGCCTGCGGGAAGAAGCTCCTCCTCAGTCTCTCTGTGTTGGTCTTCAGGGAGCGGAATCGCTTTCCTGACCTCAGCAGAGAGAACAGTCTGTTGTTGGGATGGCTGAGGTCCTTCACGATCTTCCTGGCCTTGGTCCGGCACCGCCTGCTGTAGATTGAGTGCAGGTCAGGGAGCTCGGAGCGGATGGTGCGCTCAGCTGACCGCACAACCCTCTGTAGAGCTCGTCTGTCCTGCATGGTGCTGTTCCCGAACCAGGTTAAGATGTTTCCCGCCAGGATGCTCTCTATGGTGCACGAGTAAAAGTTCCTGAGCACCTTGGAGGGCAGTTGGAAGTCTCTCAAGCGTCTGAGGTGGTAGAGACGCTGACGGGCCTTTTTCACCACGGTGTTGATGTGACAGGACCATGACAGGTCCTGCGTGATGTGAACTCCGAGGTATTTGAAGCTGTCCACTCTCTCCACTGGGCACTCGTTGATGACGGGGGTCTGGTAGTTCCTCTCCTGCTTAGTGCTGAAGTCCACTATCAGCTCCTTTGTCTTACTGACGTTTAGAAGGAGGTTGTTCCTCTGGCACCAGTTCTCCAGATTCCTAATCTCCTTCAGGTAGGCCGTCTCGTTGTTATCAGAGATCAGGCCCACCACGACGGTGTCGTCAGCAAACTTGATGATGGTGGTGGAGCTGGTAGTGGCCACACAGTCATATGTGTACAAAGAGTACAGCAGGGGGCTCAGAACACACCCCTGGGGGGCTCCAGTGCTGGGAGTGGTGGAGGCTGAGACATGTCCGCCCATCCTTACTGCCTGTGGTCTGCCAGTTAGGAAGTTGGAGATCCACTGACACATAGATGAGCTGAGTCCCAGATGCTCCAGCTTGGTGGTGAGTGTGGAGGGAATTATCTTCTTGGTTGGCAACCAATGTTAAGGTGCATTACTGCCCCCTGGCTCACAGCGCAGTGGACATTTAGATGAGAAAATATATATTTGACACACTTAAGGAAAATACTAATGAAATACAAATAAACAAAATAAATGTTTATTAAGCAATTTTGATAGGAAATTGCTTAATTTTAGAAATGTTTTTGCTCTTTTTTCTCTATAAAATAGTTGTTGTTTTTTTTAATCATTCATCTTAGCAGTGGGATTTACATGAAAAGGGAAACAAACTAAGTTTGAGTGAAAATGTAAAATTTTTGCACTCTCTGGTCAACTGACTCAGTGAATCAAATGACTCAAAAAATCCGATTCACTTTGGTGAGTGACTCATTAACACTCGATTCAGTAAAAAGAATCAAATTTACCATCACTAGTCAGCACACTCATTTCCTCCATTACCCGGGCGGTACGGTGGCTGGCTGCTTCCCAAACAAATACACATGTGTGGCTTGGCACTTGTGCTGTACGTAACAAGTCACGTGACGCTGCGGCTGTGATTGGTTCGGCTCTGCGCTACTTAATTTGGATTGGCTGTTCTTTTTTTTTTCTTCTTCTTCTTTTTTTTTTAAGAGGACAAGAGCGGCGAGGTCTATCGCGATAGTTTAATTTTTCTATCGAGAAAAAGTTATATCGCAATACATATCATTATCGTTCTAACGCCCAGCTCTATAATATACTGTAATAATTTATATTATTGTTGTATATATTTAAGAACTCTAATTAGAAAATACAAATACATATGAACATAAAAGTATATTTACATTTTTTTACATAATAAAAATACAGAAATGTAGATGAACATGTGCTTTTAACCTGGTGTAACCTGCAGCAGGCTGAAAGGAGAGAAAAACTCAGAGGTTTCAAGAATGACTTTCTAACATTTTAAACTTCAAGCATCATTTCAGCTCAGAGAAAACAGCTGAGTTTCTCCTGATCCCCTGACGCCGTCATTAATGTGTAAATTCAGGATCCACTCCTGCTACACTAGTTAGCGGTTACAAACCAGCTGATCCTAATGGGAGAAGCAGGAAATGCAAACATGTACAGGCAGAGGCGGAGCAAGACATTCCACTTCACCTGTACACCCTGGACAGGTCCGACTGTGCCATTTGAGCACACACTAATAAAAAACTTGCAATGCAAAAGACTAGGGATGGGTATCGTTTAGGTTTTATCCGATACCGGTGCCAAATCAGTACTTTTGAAACGGTGCCGGTGCTTAAACGGTGCTCGAACCGGTGCTTAAAGAATGGAGAACACAAACTTTGTCCAAAAACCTCCCATGTTCAGCTGTTTTGTTTTGTTTTTGTAAAAAGATAACAATGTTAGCCTTTTCTGCAGCTATGGGGCATATATGGTATCACTCTTGGCTGGAAGCAGTGCTTAAACAATGGAAAAGAAAACACAAACTTTGTCCAAAAACCTATGGAACGCCAGGACTGCCATAATGAATTAATTAAATACACCATTAAATAATTAATTAAATGTGGCAATAATTAATTAAAATTGGAATTAATTAATTAAATAAATAGTTATGACACATGTAATTAATTAATTATTGACACATTTAATTAATTATTTATGTATTTCACATTTTAATTAATTATTGACACATTTAATTAATTATTTATGTATTTCACATTTTAATTAATTATTGACACATTTAATTAATTAATTATTGACATATTTAATTAATTATTTATGTATTTCACATTTTAATTAATTATTGACACATTTAATTAATTATTGACACATTTAATTAATTATTTAATGATATATTTATTTATTTCATTTTGGCAGTCCTGACGCCTGGCTCTCGTCATGAAATAATTTTATCTGTCAGCCTCACCCATCAAACTCAGGGGGCGGGGTTAACGCTGATCGAGTCAAAACCATTGCTTTGGCCTGGTGGCCATTGTTTCTAGCACACAACAACCGGCATGTGGAAGCTAACAGAACTGAGCTTTGAAAAACCCTGTGTGTGTGTCACCAAATACCGTTTTAATATTTTTTTAGCCGAGAATGTAGTGGTTTAATCTTCATGTGTCTGGTCGGTTTGTCAAGATACAGCCTCTTTGCAAAAGTGTTTCGATGATTTCGGAGATGTCTGCCCAGTCTCACGGCAAAGCGTGGGATAGACCCGCTCGCCTCGCAAGCAATCCCA
Organism: Mchenga conophoros; assembly: GCF_057382185.1. Classification (NCBI taxonomy): domain Eukaryota; kingdom Metazoa; phylum Chordata; class Actinopteri; order Cichliformes; family Cichlidae; genus Mchenga; species Mchenga conophoros. Next base: position 30,880,740 of record NC_140533.1, on the reverse strand, counting down.
CCGACAAAGCGCAGGCCCCGGTACACAGCTGTAGTAACCCCCGCTGACTTCTTTTACTGAGGTTATATTTATCGATGTTTTATTTCCTGATGTTCTTATGTGTCCTACGTGTTTCAGTCGCCAATTCTGAATTATAACTAACATTAAAAACATGTTTAAGGAGGAGAGAGAGCAAATAAATCTGTTTAACATCTGATCTTTGGGTTTTTGTTCAGTAATCAGCGTGACCTGTGTATAAACGCATAAAAGAGATAACGTTGGTGTTTCCGTCATGTAGTAACTGCTGGCTTTAACTGTACAAAGGTTGTTCGACACTATGAAACACATACAGACTTCATGATGTTCGGCTAATATTTTTATTGTGAATATTAATCATGCTGACCTCGCTCTGTACACCACGCAGCGAGGTCAGCATATCCACGATATCCTCAGCTCCATGAGTTAACACAAAGTTTCCCAGCTGACTATCTAACTGCCAACTATTCCAGAGACGTGAAAATATACAGCATAAAGAAAAGTGTAAGAGACTCGGCAGCAGATTAGAATAACAGTTATACATTTAATAAATCACCAAATGAATCCAAGAAACGAGCAAACCTGTTCCGACAGTTTGAGTTTGTGTTCCCTCAGCTGCAGACTCGCTGCTGTTTAAATGTTTGAAAAGGAAGATTAGATATAAACAAACGTCAAACATAGACTCAGTCTGCCTTCACATTTGATATGAGGCCAGCACGTATAGTGGCCTCAGCAGGCTATTACTGAAATACACGTGCTATATCATAAACTATGATATAAACAGGGAGCTCCTATTAACATGTTTAGTTTTAAAGGACACCTTCCTGCCTTTAGTCTCATTCATGAGCAGTATTCGTTTTCTTCTAACATCCAGAAGTCTGCGCGATGTGTTTCATAGTTTGTAACAAGCCTTTGACAGGTAAACATAACATGACCGAAAAAGCAAAAAAAAAGAAAAAAAAAAGAGAGAGAGTGTTGACATAAGAAGAGAAAATGCTCTCAATTATGGAGACAGACAAATGGTTCATTTATGTTTGATGTGTGTTTATTCCTCCCTAAATATCATCGCTGAAGTTCGCCATGCATGTTAGATTTTCCTGCGCATTTTTATACCTCTGCCAACAGAGAGAGAGAAAAAAATCACATTCTAACAGACAGCTGGTGCTTAGAATACAGTTGAATAACTATTAAAAAACAGATGATATTTAGATGATAGTTCAGTCTAACACATGTGCCAGTGAACCATTAAACGTCTGTGAAACTATGCAGTTATGAAACGTAACTTTAACCTCAGCCAAACCGATTTGCTCAGTTGTAAATAAAACAGCGAAGTAAACGTGACCCGACAGACAGAACCTGAGTGAATGAAGTCCAGCGTTTAACCACTGAGAGCTAAAACTCAGCAGAGGTTTCAAAGCTGTGTGCCGGTGATTGGACATCAGCCGCTGATAAAGCTGTTCGCCTATAAAGTGCTCTGTAAGGAAACGAGCTCCAGCAGCTCTGTGCTCGGGGAAAATACTATATTTACTTATCTTGTGCAGAAAAATGCGCTGACATTGCGTTATATCGAGCACCGGCTGCCCAGTTAAACTGTGACTATCACCAGGTAACTAGGCGTGTTTCTTGAATTAGCAGCAGGTGTTAAACAGCTGACAGGTGAGGAGGAGGATGCATGCAGGTAAACTGAGGGTCTGTTGAGCTGATCGCTGGTTTCGTGAGAAAAATGTCAGCTCGTTCTTTATGTTACAGAAGCACAGAGACACAAGACCAGGCGGAAAGAGACGATCGTTCGGTGAAAATGAGAATCTGCGAATGCAACATGTGGAACACGGAGAGTGGAATATGTAAACAAACCGGTTAACGTAACCCCCTGGGTGCACTCTGCATGCTAACTGTTAGCAGAGCTAGTGAAATCTCTGAAAACATCTGAGCACTTTTGCAAACATGTTCTATGTTGACAACCTGACCAGACATACGTCGCGACATTCGCGGCTAAAACACTGTTAAAAGTGTAGCTGGTGACAGAAAAACGGGGTATTTTAAAACTACACCACCACCATTGCTGCCTGTGATTTGATCTGCATTCTGGGATACCTGGCTGCCCCAAGTCTACACAAGCAATCGATTATCTAGGATCGACCTGTTTTGACTTACTTTGCACGGCAACCAATCAAATGTTAGAGAAGCTGCATGGGCAGCGTTAACCCCGCCCCCTGAGTTTGATGGGTGAGGCTGACAGATAAAATTATTTCATGACGAGAGCCAGGCGCCAGGACTGCCAAAATGAAATAAATAAATATATCATTAAATAATTAATTAAATGTGTCAATAATTAATTAAATGTGTCAATAATTAATTAAAATGTGAAATACATAAATAATTAATTAAATGTGTCAATAATTAATTAATTACATGTGTCATAACTATTTATTTAATTAATTAATTCCAATTTTAATTAATTATTGCCACATTTAATTAATTATTTAATGGTGTATTTAATTAATTCATTATGGCAGTCCTGGCGTTCCATAAAAACCTCTCATGTTCAGCTGTTTCCCACTTTTTCTTTGGTCATTTTAGCCTTTTTGTCCAGGGTGAAGGGAGTATCTGCCATCAAACAAGAAGACAGCCGCATGTAGCTATGATGGTGTTTGCTAGTTCACCTTACATGCATTAATGTAATAACGTGGTTAGCCTACTCAACGTAAATTACACACGAACAACATGAAGCTCCTCACGCAGAGAAGAACGGCTGCTGCTGCATCATCATCCGTCATCATTTCTGCTACACTGGCAGGGCTAGGGGCCAGGACTCTATTCTTCGGGTTTTTGGGGGATGTTGCTCCGGGTCCGATAACTGGCAACCCACCCAACGTGCACAGTGTGAGGTCTCGCAGCAAGCTATCAAATACGGCGCATTTCTCGGCTTTAAAAAAAAAAAACGCTATGTGTCGCCAGGTGTTTCATCAGATTGGAGGTGTGACCTCCTTTGACAGTATCACAGTATCAGCTTAAAGCACTTGTTGCTGCTGAGTTTGCATCTTTTGCTGTGAAGTACAGCCAGACTTTTGACCGCTTCGCCTTGGACATTTTTAATCTGTAGCTCTGCTCTAACTGAACGTACGTACCTGGCCCCGCCTACTATCCTGGGAAACGTAAAATGATTGGCTAGAAGTGTATCACGGCTCAGGAAAAAAAAGCACCGAAATAAAGCACCGAAATGTGCGCTGCTTTTCGCTCTGGTTACTACCGTTTATGTCAGAACCGGTGCCATCATGGCACCGGACACCGGTACCCATCCCTACAAAAGACTACTTTTACAATTTTTTTAATAATATTAAATTCAATTAAATTTTATTTATACAGCTCAAATCACAACAACAGTCGCTTCATATTGTAAGGTAGACCCTAAAAAAATACATACAGAGAACAACTCAACATTCATAGAGCTTTGGCGACAGTGGGAAGGAAAAACTCCCTTTTAACAGGAAGAAACCTCCGACAGAACCAGGCTCAGGGAGGGGCGGGGCCATCTGCTGTGATTGGTTGGGGAGAGAGAAGGAAGACAGGATAAGGACATGCTGTGGAAGAGAGACAGAGGTTAATAACAGATATGATTCAATGCAGAGAGGTCTGTTAACACATAGTGAGTGAAGAAGAAACACCCAGTGCATCATGGGAATCCCCCAGCAGCCTACGTCTAAGAGAGGATTTAACAGGATTTAACTTAAATTTAACTTAGGTTAAATTAAGCTAAATATTAAATTATTAAATTAAGTTATTTATTTAAGCCAGAGAGTCGATCAACAGGAAGGGAAATATTATACTGAGACCTCAGTGTGGTCTCTGGACTGTCGCGCTGGGAAATGGAAATGAGTACAGCGCTAGTGCAGGTCTGTCAGGCTTTAAATATCAGCGGTGATTTCAGACAGAAGGAGCAAGAGTGAAAGAGATAGTTTAGAGATTGTTGGAGGCCAAGCTGAAGATGTTCCTAATTTGCATATTTTGGCTGTTTTCCTTAAAATCACATTTTAAATGTAAAATCTATTTTATTTCTGTCAAATTTTCTCTTTGGTTCTTTAAAAGTATTTATTTATTTATTTATTTATATTTTAGGTGCTTTTAATGAAAACCAATTAACTACAAACGACTCCTGTTATTCTGGTATTTTTACAGTGAAGTTTGTGTTAAACAACATTTCTCAGCGGATAAATTCAGTCACGTGATCCGTTACCCTGCGGAACTCTGCCGGCGGAACGCTTCGCTTGTTGCTATGGGGCGGAGCGGACCACATTGTGTGTTACACCGAAGTGTTTCCGGAATCATGTTTGGTAACTGAGCAGAGGTGAATGCCGAAGAAACTCCACAGGTAAGTCAACCATGAAGCTCCCACTGAGCTTCTGTAGTTAGTCCATAGTTAGAGTTTAACAACAGGTGAGTGATCCGCGTGACGTGTGCAGTCAGCCGCTGCAGGTGTGTGTGTGTGTGTGTGTGTGTTGTCAGATCGCTTTATTTAAAATCAGATTTATTGAGTGCAGATCTGTGAAGCTGATGATCCCCGATAACGTTTCTGCTCTTTGTGGTTAAATCAGCTACAAACCTTGTTTGTAAGACAAGTGTCTTAAAAGTGAACCTTTTGTAAATGTAGTTTGGTGTAGTGTACTGCTAACACTAACACAGTGTGCAATGTGCGGAATTAAAGAGTGACTTTTAAAAATGTGAAAAAGCTGTTTGATAAACTTTTAGCACATTAAGAACTTTTGTTACCAGGCAAAGTTTCTAAATGTGCACATTTTTGAAGTAGAGTGCAGGTGAATATAAAATAAAAGCTCAGTTTACAGACTGTGACGTGTCAACATAAAGTCACCAACATTCAAAGGATTCTGTGAACTCTGAATAGTCGGTGCAGTTTGGCATGGTGGCATAAAATCGTGTCGTTTTTGAATGGAGTTTGGTTCATTGTTGTTTTCACCTGACGAGTTAAACATGTGGAGAACACGTCTTCCTGTTTATTCCACACTAACTCTGATTGTCGTGCAGGTGAGTCTCAGGTGTGACTGACTGCAGCCATGTTGCTGCCTCTGCTGCTGCGGCCGCCCCTCTGCCTTCCTCAGGCCTCGGTGGTATTAACGCGATGCGTCCTGACGCTTCGCTGTGGCGCTCCAAGGGGGCTGCGCTCTCAGGCTAAGAACTTCCTGTGGCGGTGGCGTCCGCAGCGCCTCCACAGTCGGGGGCGGAGCAGGAAGACCCAGAGTCAGGAGGAGGAGTGGAGGAACAGGAACAAGACTGCGCTGACTTACATCGCCGCAGCCGGCGTGGGAATGATCGGCCTGGCATACGCCGCAGTGCCGCTGTATCGACTCTACTGCCAGGTGAGCACACACACACACACACACACACACAGCTGCTGAGAGCTCGTTTGAACGCTCAGCTTCTGTCGCCAGGCATCAGGGCTCGGCGGCACGGCGGTGGCCGGACACGACATGGAGCAGGTGGCGACAATGACGCCGGTGAAGGAGCGCGTCATCAAGGTGACGTTCAACGCCGACACTCACGCCAGCATGCAGTGGAACTTCAGGCCGCAGCAGACGGAGATCTTCGTAAGACTTTGCGCTCCGTCTCCATCCTTCATCACTTCCTCCTCCTCCTCTTCCTCACGCACACGCTCTGTCCCCAGGTGGTTCCCGGGGAGACGGCGCTGGCGTTCTACAGAGCCAAGAACCCCACAGACAAACCGATCATCGGCATCTCCACCTACAACGTGGTGCCCTTTGACGCCGGACAGTACTTCAACAAGATCCAGGTAATCAATAATCAGTCACATGATCAATCAATGGCACAACACTCGCCACACTGGACAGGTGAGCAGGAGGTTGAGAGGCGGGGCACACCTGGACAGGTGGCCTGTGTGTCGCAGGACTAACACACACATACTCTAGATCAGGGGTGCTCACACTTTTTCCGCATGTGAGCTACTTATAAAATGACCAAGTCAAAATGATCTACCCACTACAAAAATCCAAAACATATACTTATTTATAAATATATTGAGGATTCTTTATATCTACAATGTATATACATGCATAACCGCAATATCCAATATTTCACAACACAATTAACTATGTAAATTTTTTGTCATTACCTGAGTTTACTCTGATGACTTGCACTGAATTGAATCAGCCAGGGATGCATAGTCCGGACAGTAGCTGCTGACGGCCAGGTTTAAGAGAAAAAACCGAGAGCTAAAAATTGGAGTTAACTCGCTGACTAGCTTGTCAGTTTTACTACACTTCGCGCCGCTGTTTGCGCATGCGCAGCGACCTAAGCGTCAGAAAAAATCTGCTGTCATCTGACTGGCTTCCCTGTATCAATCAAGTGACGGGATGGATGATAGGCTGGCATCTATTTTTTTAATGCCATGCGATCTACCAATACTACCTTTGCGATCGACTGGTCGATCGCGATCGACGTATTGAGCACCCCTGCTCTAGATTCACACCTTCATGGATGTGTTTGGACTGTGGGAGAGAGCCCTACACGGAGACGCTCCGAGTCCTCTCGGCACGTAAAGCCGTGGCGTTGGCGGGTGATCTGAGCTGGTTGCTATCACACGTGTAACACGTGATCTCTGCTCGTGTGTCTGCAGTGTTTCTGCTTCGAGGAGCAGCGCCTGAACCCTCACGAGGAGGTGGACATGCCCGTCTTCTTCTACATCGACCCCGAGTTCGACAACGACCCGCGGATGGCCCGAGTGGACACCATCACGCTGTCCTACACCTTCTTCGAGGCCAAAGAGGGTCAGATGCTTCCTCTGCCCGGATACAGCTACAGCTGAGCGAGGGCTCCGCCTTTCTCCAAGGAAACGAAGGAAAAAACTGTTCGGATAATCGAGACTCTTCACTCTGTCTGACGTCACATTAAAAGTCGACACTGATCATCAAACGTCCCGACGGAGGAGCTCTGTGCGCCGGAGGGTCGAAGCATTTCCAGGAAGTTACAACATGAAAATGTACAAGAAAACATTTCTTTCAAAAGCAAGAATCACAGATGTTGGAGAAAAACAAATTGTACATGATAATAAACAAAAAGAAATAAAAAGATTTACAAGTGTAAAAAAGTATGAAAAATATGAAAAGTTATAAAAAAGAAAAACCAGAAGAGATCAAAGAAAATTAAATTTATGGAAAAAACTTTAAACCTGAAACAAACACATGAAACTTCCCTTCATGTGTTCATTAACAGATGCACCACTAATCATTATTATTCTGATGATATTTATTCATTTATTTCTTTTTGTTTTCCTGGTTTCTGTCCCACCTCCTGTTGTTCCAAAGTTTCCTTTCAGCTCTTCATCAGTTCTCGAACATTTAGGGAACATTTAGGGAACATCAGATAAATATCGATGTCTGATTTAAACTTATTAATGTTTCATTTTCTTTGAGGTTCAAACATTTAAAGTTTTACTTTTAAAGCCTGGAGGAAAAACACACCATGCGCTGTGTGGAAGTGCATGTGCACATGTACAGGTACACGTTTAAACCTGTGCCTGTAACGATATAAATATTTAATAAATGCGGTTGGAAATAAAGTCAAATTAAAGAGAGCGTCGTGCTGAATATATGCAGTACGGGTTCACTTTTACTCTTCTGTGTATTCTAACATGTTGTCCTGTTTTTACTTTTGTTATTTAAAGATGCCTGAGAGTTTCACAGCTGAGTGTTCTCGCAGGATGTTTCCTGTCAGTCGAATCAAATAAAAAATGTATTTCACAGTTTTTATTTTTTCAGAGTTGGACAGTCATGGACAGTTTGAACACCAGGGGGCAGCAGAGGAAAAGACGTGACCTGCTCAGAGGTCTTTTTACTGCTTCGTGTCGGCACAGACTGAACTTACACTTACATTTAACTGCAGAACGAAAGAGTTGATTTCACTTTATGTACGTTCAAAGAAGATGCTCTGACACGTCTAAGCTTTGATATATTTTAGGACCCGGTAAAAATCGTCTGGTCCTGATTCTCAGGTTGTTAAATTATGCAAATACAGCCTGGGATCAACAACAGATGAATTATTTTATCATCTAACATTTAACTAAAAGCCAAACTGCAGCAGCAGTGTGAGTTAAACACTCCACCCAGCAGGTTGGAGAACCTTCAGAGAAACTGCAGGAACAGAGAGGTTGATGAAATTACACTCAAGGATTTTAAACTGATGCCTGCACGAAGTGAAGTTATTTATTCACCACAAGAACATGCAGTTAACAACCTGAGAAAACTCGAACTAAATTAAAGAATTAAGAAAACATTTTCTAGTGCAAAGCCTGCGTTTGGAGAACTAAAAGAAAAAAAGAACTATTTACTCTATAAAGGGTTGAACTGAAAGCATTACTCATGAGCCACAACAAAGAAGTCTTTGAAGACTTTAACGAAGCTTCATGTCACAGATTAATCCATCCGATGCAGAAAATGACGAATTTTTCAACTATCTAAATCTACCAAAGCTAAAGGACGAACAGGTTGTGGCTCTGAGTCTCCTTTTTTTTAAAATTTGTTTTGGATTTTCAAAATATAAAGCAAAAACAAACCCAAAAACAAGCAGGCTCAGATGTGTTGCAGAAAAAACAGTTAATTCAGACAAACATGCATAATGCAAAACAGCACAAGACAGAACACCAAAAGCTGGAATAGAGTTTACAAATCTGGGCCCAGTTTAGCCCAGTTTAGCCCAGTCTGGCCTCCACAAAGTGTTCCAGACATTCAAAAGAGAGTCTTTACAGTCTTTGCTGATCTCTTCCATTTGTATTATGGACATCATGTCTGTTACCTTCAACTGAAAGGAAGGAGGAGTGGGGGACTCCATTCCCTCAGGATTAGTCTCTGGGCACCAATCAGACCTAACTCCAACGGCTGCTGCACTGTAGCTGGGAGCAGCTCTGAGCAGGCTGTAGGGCTTCATATATGCGCTGGAATACCAGTGAAATATATTACACCAAAAGCCTATGGATGAGGGACAAGACCAAAAAGCATGAAACAACGTCTGCCAACCTGTCACACATTAGGGAGACAGAGGGATGAATCTTGTGCAGTCAGATTTTAAATTGAATTAATTGGTGTCTACTGTTTATGGAGCCAGAGTGGATTTTAGACAAACACTTACTCCACATAGATTCAGACACCTCCATCCCTGAGTCCTTCAGCAGTATGCACCACGAAAAATGTAAAAATGAATTTCCCTTTGAGTTGAACAAATGAAGGAAATTTGACAGCAGTGACGTTTGTAGGGTTACTGAAGTTGGGCTAGCTGGTACATAATCATGTGCTAGGTGATTGCTAGCAACACAGCTATGTTAGCATAACATAAACACAGTAAAGCTGGAGGATGAACGCTAACTTTCTCCCACTCGATAAAAGTTCACCTGAGGGTTCCTGATGGTTAGAGACAAATGCAATCGCATGGCAGGATGCTGTAAACGGACCAAACTTCAGTCAGGAGAACAACTGAGATAATCCATCCACAACACGAGGTTAGTCATTAATATACTGCAACAACATGGGAATAGAGCAGCTGCCAGAGAATTCAACATTAATGAATCAATGTTACGGAGGGGTTAGGGAATCAATGAATCAATGTTTTTCACGAAGCAGGTCTGGGCTCGCGCTGGAGAGTCGGCACAGTGGCAGGATGGCTGCTGTGTTGCCTGGGATTACTCCTTTCCCCTACCCAACCCTGTTGCTGGTCACGTGCTCTATAATGTTGTGCTGTGGACATTTATGTGCTTTCTGTGCAGAGGAGTTTTTTTGTTTCCTGTTCTCATGCTGTCCTCCTGTAGCCCAGCATGAGCAGAGGTCTCTTTTTTTCCTCTTGTACTTTCCCATTGTAGTGTACATTTCAGTGGTTTTTCTGTAATGCATCCATTCTCTGACTTGTATCCCCATGTGATGTCTGTGTTGTGTGTGTAAGGTCGGGGGACGGGTTCATTCCAACCAGCAACCTGCCACTGCATGTGGCGAATAAAATTTGAACTTGAACTTGAAGTGGAGGAAGCAAGAAGAATGAGCTGAGTAAAGTTTGACTTATCTGACTGTTTTGTTTCGCTTAATGCGCCTTATAATCCGAAAAATACAGTACTTCTTGATTGCTTGTGAACTTTTTTTCCTTTTTTCAAAAAAATCACAGCTACATGATGTATATGACATGAAACCACTATTAAAGGCTTGTGTAGAGTATATAAGTATAATCTCATTCAACTGTTATTGACAAAATAAGAGAAATCTTAAGTTTACTCTGATGCGTCACACTTAATAATTAATAATTATCTTCCATTATTATAGCTTCTGTTAATTAGGGGGACTTTGGGTATCAGTGAGCTACGTAACGCTAGAATCATTTTCTTTTTAAAAATATTCTCGAGGATCAGTTAATCTCTTGAAAGAATGGCTAAAAATGTAGTGATGGTTGAATTGTTCCAGTAAAGCATTTATTATAATTTTTCAAATTCAAATCAAATTCAAATTCAAATTTTATTTGTCACGTACACAGTCATACACAGTACGATATGTAGTGAAATGCTTGGACAACTACTCGTGACCTAAAGAAAACAAAAAAGGAAAAGGCTATGAATAAGATAGGAAATAAATATGAAAAATTAAAAAGGGTAAATTTAACTAGGAAGGAATAAGATAAAGATAAATATATAAATTAAAGTTGAAAATAAAATAACTGTACAACAAAATACACAATATAGAACTATATATCACGTGTTCCCATCAACAGCTGTTAACGTGACAAACCTAAAATACTGTATGCGTGAAATTTACTGTATATGAATATCAAAGTGATGCAACAAACGGCAGTTTGGTGTGACACTGACACCTGCTGGATGTCATCACTAAAGCTGAATCCTGAGTTGAACACTGTGTGCTGCTTCCTGTTTGTTGGATACCGAAACTTTATTTAAAAATCATAAAGGAGAAAAGATAAATTCGAAGCTTTAAAGTCTGACCTCAAACAGTCCTGACAGGTTGAAAGGATGTTTTCATATTTACATTTGTCACTAATTTAGAATAGAATAGAATAGAATAGCCTTTTATTGTCATTGTACAGAGTACAACGACATTGGAGTGCCGCTCCCTTGGTGCAAGTTTCAATAATAAATATAAATATAAAAGGACAAAAAAAACAATCGTAAGTACTCAAACAATAGTAAGTACAATATATACAGGATAGCAGCATTAATATAATGACAGTATGAATAGCAGCATAATATAATGACAGTGACGGTATGGAATAGGTTCAGTTGTTTTTGTGCTTATTTACTACGGTGATAGCTCTGGGAAAGAAGCTATCCCTGAATCTGTTTGTCCTGGTTTTATGTGACCTGTACCGTCGGCCTGACGGTAATAGTTCAAACAGTTGGTTGCTGGGGTGAGAGTGGTCCTTGATGATATTGCCAGCTCTGCTGAGGTACCGAGAGTTTGCAGTGACCTCCAGGCTGGGCAGAGAGCAGCCAGTGATCTTCTGGGCTGTGTTGATGACCCTCTGCAGTACTTTCCTGTCTGCAGCTGAGCACCCTGCATACCATGTTGTTATGCCGTACGTTAGGATGCTCTCTATGGTGGCTCTGTAAAATGTCACCAGCAGCCTCTCCTCCAGGTTGTTCCTCCTGAGCACTCTCAGAAAGTGGAGACGCTGCTGGGCCTTTTTAACCACCGCTGTAGTATTTGCAGTCCAGGAGAGGTCATCAGATATCTGCACGCCCAGAAACCTCATGGAGTGTACCCTCTCCACACAGCTCCCGTGGATGTAGAGTGAGGCCGGGTCTGCTCTGCCCTTCCTGAAGTCCAAGATAAGTTCTTTAGTTTTCGTGGTGTTCAGTTGGAGGTTGTTAACTGAACACCACTCAGTCAGTCTGTTGACCTCATTTCTGTAGTCCGACTCATCCCCCCTTGAGATGAGTCCAACCACTGTGGTGTCATCCGCGAACTTTATGATGGTGTTTGAGAGATGGGTAGGGGAGCAGTCGGATGTGTAGAGCGTAAACAGGAGGGGACTCAAAACACATCCTTGTGGAGACCCGGTGCTGAGTGTAATGGTGCTGGACCGGTGGGGGCCGAGTCTGACAGACTGTGGTCTATTTGTCAGGAAGTTAGGAATTTATATCTGCTGTTGCTGTTATTGTGCCTCGGCCTCTGGGAAACCAGAGCACAACACAAAAAAAGATAACTCCCCCACTCCCTACTCCCGGGAAGGACCAACCCTGCCACAGAGTTTGTGGTTTTACAGCAACCAAATATGTCATTCATCTTTGTCAGGGTGGGCACGGCCAAAACAGCCAAAAACATGTTGTTGAGGTGACTGCTGTTGTGAGTTGGTGCTGTATAAATAACATTGTCACGCTTTCAGTCAGTGATTGGTTACTCGAGTGTGAGCTGATGGAGGAAAACTTCTTCCTTCGACTGCATTAAGACATTTCCAACAGTCACTGCTTCACAAAACTCAGAGAGACGCAGATGGACATCATGAAATATCTCCTGCAAATGTAACCTCAGTCTGCTCCGAGTGCTGCACTTGTTGATCTGAACATCAGCCTCATCAAACCCGGACTGCTGTCTGTCCGAAGGCTCATCTCTAGACTGCTCCTGTGTAAAGCATCTCTTCCGCCCAGCCGCTGTCATGCTTTTATTTTCTCAATCCAAACAGGAAATTGTTGCCTTTTCTATTTCTGTTCAGCTTGACGTCACTTAGTGAGCCAAACGCACAGCTTGTCCCGCTCGCTGATGGACGTCTCCAACGTCCAATCCTGACTCAAGGTTGCCCTAGCAACTCGAACGATTACCCAATCGAACCGAGATAAACACCCTCCCTCACCTCCTCAGCTGGAGCAGGGAGGGGGGAGGCCAGAGATCCATGAGTTGCTCCTCAGTCCGGGAGCAGACCTGGACCTGAACCTGCAGAGGATTTTTACTGTCGTGCGTAAAAGCGCGCCGATGGCACAGCTGGACGCGCTCTGAGCAGCTCCTGAACACGCTCCAGTCTGAGTGCGGGGGGAAGAGGTGTAAGCCTGCTCTCATCTCAGGATGGGACACCACAGCCGTCACCCGCCGCGAGCATGAGCCACAGAAGCAGCCCGGCGCGCGCCTACGACTTTCTGCTCAAGTTCCTGCTGGTGGGCGACAGCGACGTGGGGAAGGGCGAGATCCTGGCCAGCCTGCAGGACGGAGCCACCGAGTCCCCGTACGGCTACAACATGGGTGAGTGGGGGGAGTAGGGTCAGCTGTCCGGTGATCTCTGTGGAGGCTGCTGACACCGAGTCCTCCATCAGGAGTCTGACTTCATGTTCACTCAAACTTTAAGCGCCTCCATCAGAGCTCCAGTCCACAGCAGCCTCTCTGACATCAAAGCTTTATGAAAAGAAAAGAATTATGTTATTATTAGTTATTATTAGTCCTTATGAAAAGATTTTATTCTGAGTTGAAAAATGAAAGTTAGTGATTAAAGTTTACAAGAAAAAGCTGTTTTTGTGAAATAAGTTCACAAGTTTATTCTTAAAAATAAATAAATGTATTCACGTTTACTTTAATAAACAGCTGAGTGTATTTTATTATTGAAAGCATTTTAACTGGTTCACAAGTTTTACTCTTTCAAAATAAGAGCCATAGTTGTTAAGATATGCATTGTTCTCTGGTGAGCAGACACCATCCAACTAACTGATGGTTTGGATCCACTGCGTATAAAAACTGGACATAATCACTGTGATGTCACTCAACAGTGGTGATTGGCTGGTTTTAGAGCCTGCCCCCTGTGGACGTCAGAGGAACTGCAGTGAAGTGTTGCTTTGTTCTGGGAAGCATTAGAAGCTCCACACACCGTTTTAGTTTGTAATATTGAAGCCGTGTTGCCATGGTGTGTGTGTGTGTGTGTGTGTGTGTGTGTGTGTGTGTGTGTGTGTGTGTGTGTCTGTGTGTGTGTCTGTGTGTGTGTGTGTGTGTGTGTGTGTGCGTGTGTGTGTGTGTGTGTCTGTGTGTCTGTGTGTGTGTACGTCTGTGTGTGTGTGTCTGTGTGTCTGTGTGTGTGTACGTCTGTGTGTGTGTGTCTGTGTGTGTCTGTGTGTCTGTGTGTGTGTGTGTGTACGTCTGTGTGTGTGTGTGTGTGTGTGTGTGTGTGTGTCTGTGTGCGTGTGTGTGTCTGTGTGTCTGTGTGTGTGTGTACGTCTGTGTGTGTCTGTGTGTGGCGCTGGCAGGCAGCTGCTCATGACTCATGCTCGGCCTGCAGGAGGGTGACAGGAGTTGAAGCTCTCCAAGTTCACGCGCTGACACACGGTGTAACACACTGTGCTCACGAGTCACATGACCACATGCTCAACCTGCTGTCATAAAAACTGATTTCATATTTAAATATGTAACATCCTGCACACGGCTGTCATCTCTCTGCAGAAAAGTCCAAACTGAGCTTTTAGGACAGTTTCATAGATGATCTGAGCTCCACCGTGGTCAGACGTGACGTGCAGCAGCAGCAGGTGATGTTACTCACCTGTTTACAGCAGACGTGTTTTCATGTTTTATACTTGGACAGAAAACGATTTACCAGCAGAGAACAGTCTGCTGGCTCAGGAGATGAGTCCTCACACGCCAAAAAATCTCCCCTGCACATAAAAAGGTCTGCTGACATCACCAGCCACAGCCTGCAGTGAGGAGGTCAAAGGTCACAGATGACAGGCCAGTGCCATGCTTTGTGGATGCAGAAAAACACCCACATGGTCTCTGAATCATCCTGGAGGAAGGAAGGCTGTACTCTCATGTCTAATTCTGAAGTGAAAGAAGTAAATTCAAAAAATAGAAAATGTATAAAAATCTGTAGTAAGTTTTATCCAATTATCCTGTTTTTAAAATATTCCACACAGCTACGCCATCAGTAATATTTGTGTCTCCTAACAGTGAAATGACATCTATCTGCTGTCCCAGTGACAATAATCAGCTCAGCCTATGTTCATTAATCACTATGAGACCAAAGCTCAGATCTAAACACTCAGTTTACACCAGTTTTTTATGGTGTTGGCTTTGTATGATGTCATAGGGAGGTTATATCCTTATATGGTCAATCTCAGGCACAGAAGCCCCGCCCACTTGCTATTTAAACCTTCTGTTGTGAGGGGCAGCCAGCTGTCTCCGTATGAGATGAAGGATTATTCTGAACTATTCTGAAGCAAAGAATTACAATATGGAGCAAAATCATTACTCAAAAAAGTAATCCATTACACATTACTCATTACTTTGCTTAAAAGTGATGTGCTGCGTTACTTAATTACGCTGAAGAAAGGTTTTTTTCCATTGCTTTCTCATTACTCCGTAAATTGTCCTGAAACACAGTCCTCATGAGGACACAGGTACGCTCTTTCTTTTATTGTTCAGGGATGAACAAAAAGCAAAGATGGAAACCAGCACAAAGACACTTTGGAGTGGTCACCACGGTGATTCTGAACTGGTAGGAACAGGCTGCAGGCTGACTGCTCATCAGTTTGTTACCCGTTGATGTTCAGGCTCTGGCTGCTGGGCCGGGGTCTGCATACACCCAGCTTTACCATCAGTCTGGGTTCTTGGCTAGCTAAGTGTTAGCATGCTACCTGTGCAGATGTTAGCACTATAATGCAGCTGCCTCTGTACTGGGCGCAGTTTGCACCATACTGTTGGGCCCTTGTCCTTTCATGCAGTAAACTGGTTTTGAACACACATCCTGGGTTCTGAGAAACTGTGGAAACTGTAGGATAAAGTGTTCATTGATACAGTAACAGGAAAACTAGAGGTCTGTGGTTTTCTGGAGGAACTACGTTGGACATGTTGATCTGAATGTTTGATGAACCTCAGCTGTGACACTGCTGATGAACAGAAATCAGTTTTTGTTTAGTAATTTTTTGTCTTTGGTCTCTCAGACGTGACGACCGTTGGGTGGATTAATCAGTAGCAGCGACATCAGCAGAGGCCTCGAGTCGTGCCGTTTCTGGGTTTTCCTTGGTGTGAGGACGGTTTCAGGCTGATGGAAAACCGCAGGCTTCTGCTGTTTCTGGGTCATCTCCTCTAACGGGAGGCATGACGGCACACAGACATAGCTGTGGTGAAACTGTGGGACGATTTCTGGCTCTCAGGTCCAGGAGGGGGCTTTGCTCTCCTGCCGAGTCCAGAGAAGAGCTGGCTGCAGTGCAAAGCTGAGCCAGACCACATGGGGAAGCCTTGATTAGCATTGACGCGAGCTCGGAAAAATGCACACAAACAGCTTGCTAGTTTATTCTCTGTGCTTTTATGAGCCGTTGATAATTACTCCCAAATGAGACACGCGAAGACGGGCCAAGCGCTTGTTTACGGTCTGAACGCCACGATCGGCTCTTTTATAACATCCTTCTGAGTGTTGTGTAACTCCACAAAAACACTCCACTCTCCCATCTACTCCAAATGTGCACTGTGAGAGTGTTTGTGTGGTTGTGGTGGTGCTGCTGCGAGCTGCTCGGTGGGGGTATAATGATGCTGCTGGTGCTGCCAGGAGAGGCTGACTCATTCCTCCAGTGTGAACCGGCTCTTACAGATAGGCCGACCTTCACTATGCATGAAGAATACTGTTAGAGGTGATGTGTTTGTTTGGGTTTGAACTGATTGTGAGGACTTCTTTACAGATGGCACACAAAGATGTAAGTGGTCATATTTCTGTTTGAAACAAAACGCAGCAGCACGGCAGAACCTCTGACATCATTAACCATCTGTGAGTCCAAATCTCCCCTCAGTTCCCAAACAGAGTTACTAACAGTCTGATAAAATGATCCGTGTGGCTGCTCGCCCAGGTGTTACAAGAAAACTTAAAGAGGGGTAATCTGTACCATAATACTGCCTGTTTTATTATTCAGACTCAATTATAACACAGAGCTAACACAAGAAGGGCCAACATCAGGCTGTGAAGTAGGGCTGGATATCGTCACTGATTTCTAGAATCGATTCGATTCCAATTCACAAAGTCCCGAATCGATTCGATTCGATTCGATTTAAATCTGGGAAATTTTGCCTCAGACAGTCAGCAATATTATAATTCAGATCAGTACATTTACATATTTTTGTATCTATAAAAAGGAAGCTGACACTTTTGAGACTTTATCAAAGGTGTGAGCATCACAGCGAGGCCTTTGTGTCAAAGTAACTGAGGATAAAACAGAAAAACATGAAGTTGATTTTCCTGTTCTGGATTTTATAAAAATATTCTGCAGTACATCAAAAACGAAAGAAAACCATTAATCAACACATGAACATCACCTCTGACGTAACAGCGGTTTTATTAGAGACACAGCGTTTTGCATTTTGTATAATTTTAAAAAGTTTACATTTGTTCAGTATTGAACGGCAGAAATTAGGTTTTCTTTTCGGAAGTAAGTAAAAGGAAAAAAACAGCGGCTGACAGGCTGTAAACAACAGTAGACTTGTGTGTAACAAGCAAGCGAATAATGAAGAAAATAGAGAGAGAGAGAGAGAGCGAGAGAGCTGTGCATGAAGTGTGATTTTATCCTGGTGGAAGCAAAGCAGCAAAAGTCAGAGTGAGTTCATGTTTGTGTGAAGCGTAGTTTGGATCTTCTTTTGCTGCTGGTTCGGTCAATATTGTTTGGAGAGAGATCAAACCTGCAGCTTTAGAATCAGCGCAAAAAGGGCGTGAACACAAAGCTCGACCCGCCGACACATCAGAATCAGCGAGCTGTCGCTTTCAGCCCCGACCGTGTCCGTGCCGTCGGTGAGAAAGTCACATCTCACTGATTCTGATGCGTCGGCGCTTTGTGTTCACGTCTTTGTGCAGAAGCCGTGTTCCTGCTCTCATTTACTGTTTTAGCTGTTTGGTGATTGTTGAAATTTTGTGAGGTTTAACCTGAGATTCTGGCGTTTCGGGCAAAATAAATTTATATTAAAAAATCGATTCAGGATTTTAATGAATCGATATCACGTTACCCAAGCCAGGATCGATTTTAATCGATGAATCGATCATCAAAACCCACCCCTACTGTGAAGCTAACACAATGCTAATGTGGCTAAGTTATCAATTCTTAGTTAATGGGACACAAAGCTATCAGATAGCGTGCTAATGTGACATTAGCTTAGACAAGGTAAACCTTAAATAGGCTAACAGCAGTAAATGAAGCTAGAGCAACATAAAAAGATGATTTTCTCGACTAACGTCAGCTAACGTATCGTAGTGTTAGCGTGGCTAATATCTGAGAGCAGGACATGAAGCTAATGTAAGATAAGAAGCTGCTTATTATTTTTGTGCACTACAAGGCTGTTTTAACTGTAGTGTGGCTAAGCTACAAACAACCGCTAATCAGAGTTTTGCAGTTTTATATTTTTAAATTTAATTTTATTTCTAATCCAGTTTATTTGTTATTGCTGGAAACTGTTTACTGTTAGTTTGCTTTGTTTGATTTCAATGTTTGTTTTATTCTTCTTATTTATTTGTTTATACAATAAAAACACAGAACTTTGTGAAATCAGTTGACTCACACTCTTGTAGACAAGTCTCAGTAACGCCTCCTGTACTTAGGAGTTATTGTGTCACACTGAAAGAACAAAGATGAATCAATTTGTGCAGATTTGAATAAAGGAATCTTGTTTCGTGCACTCGGGCCTGCTGGTGTTTAAACTGAATCATGGAGCTCTTATTGTCACCCTGCAGCAGCTACGTTTCCCAGCGCTCTGCTGTTTAGACATCTGTCAGCAGACCTTTCTGTTTTAGCCTGTTATGTAACTCCACTTTCCCTTCATGCATCATGCACACCAGAGTGTGTGTGTGCAATAACTTGGACACAGCGTGTGTCGGTGGGGCTTACGTCTCCCAGAATAACTCCTACGTTATATCACGTCTTGTTCTCTCAGGATATTCTCCCGCAGATATTTTCATATACGTGTTCGATACGAGGAGCTGGCTTTCACTGTTTGTTCTTTGCTAATAGCACATTATTAATTTATAGTCAGTTATCAGGGAGCCCTCTTTCTGTTCATTGAGCAGTTGAATTCTTAGAATTATTAACTCATCTTTGGACATTTCTGTGCAGGGATTGGCTGGGATTCAACCTGCATGGACACAGGAATCAGTATTCATAATTTAGTATTGTCTGTTTTTGCTTTTATGCTTTTACTAGTCAAAACTAGTAAATGAATAAAAAAATGACTTAAGATTCAAATCTTAACAAGTACACGTGAAATGTAAAGCTCATTTTGTTTTAGTCAGAGCAGTTTCGTTTCAGTGCTGGTAGACGCCGTGCAATCAGCCTCTGCTGAAGCTGCTCCAAGAGCTCGCTCCACATCTTTGTGCGTGTAGCTGTCACTACGAGGAAGCAGTTGTGGTCTACATGTGGGTGTAGGTGAAGCTGCTGCCCCACAAAAGAGGCAAAAATGGTCAAAGTTAATCCTGTTGTCAGTGTTGGGTCAGAGAGACGGAGTCATATCACACCAGTCGTTTGTGTCATTAATAGTTAAGCACATATACTGTAAACTGTGTCAAAGTGACACTGGAACCATCTTAGGTCATTGATGGAGGACCACAGAAGGCCGTCCCACTAGCATCAGCACTCTATCATAGTAGTACTGGGCTTAGGGCAGCATCATCCCCCGGAATCTCCTATTTCCTGCCATAGCTGGACTGGCCATCAGGCATACAGGCATTTGCCTGTGGGCCATGGTGATTTTTGATTTTGATTTTTGTAACGGTATAAACAATGAGAGGTGGTGGATTGGCCAGATGCTGGCAGATGTGTAAAAACAACTCAGTTGTTTGCTGGTGGCTGTGGCGGAGCTTCCACAGAGGCCAGCAGGTGGATGAGGGGAAGGGGAGGCAGGAGGAGCAGAGACCCGAGGCGGTGAACTGAACTCCAGGTAAGAAGTTATGAGCTGCAGTCTATCTGGGTCAGATATGAACCAAGTTTAGTTTATTTTTGTTGTGCTGACTTTTTACAGTCAGTTACAATAACTCGTACTGCTACTAGCTAGCATGACGGAGTTTCTATACAGCTGGGTGGTGCTATGATGTTACTGATAGTGAACTTTATTTTATTCATAAGGTTAGTTAGTAACTGCCAACCGTGCCTCTTCTCCTCTCATTCTCCCCCCTCTCTCTCCTGTTGCTACTTCAATCATGAAACGGATCAGTGATCAGCTGATCGGCTCTCTTGTTTGTTTATCGCCCACTTTGCGCCAGAAAGAGGAAACCAGCGGATGTCGCGCTAAACAACAGCAGCACGTTTAAGCTTGATCAGCTGTTGTTAGAATTTATTTAATATTAGTTTCTAGTATCAGCTGAATTGAAGGGAAGTTATGAACTGTTTCTGAGAGACAAATAACACCAGGATCCTTTTCTAAGTATCTGACAGCTGGTAACTGTGCAGGGGCGGGTCTAGCAAAGCTTTGCCACGGGGGCAGGTAGGGCATTAACAGGGAGAGGGGGGCACAAAGACATACTTTCTTATTCTCATTTAAAATGTTTCGCTTTTAATAAATAATTATCTGAATCTTACAACCAAAGTTTTTAGTATGATGTAAAATGTATAGGAATCATGCATATACCAACAAGACTGTACATCACTGTCACAACAGTGTTTTCATTCAAAGGCTTTATGGTTTTTCCTATAATACCTGGAGGGCCGGTCCGATTTTTTTGTCCCAGTCCAGCCCTGCTTCCTGCACCCAGCAGCTTTCCCGTGACATACGTGACGGTGAGCGTGTGCCGCGTGTGTCGACGCGTCAAAGTGCGCTGTGGTTATTTTCAGGAAGCTAATAATAATTACAGTTACAGAAGAGACGAGCTGCTTTCTGCTTTTGTCCCCTGTGAGAGTCGCCTGATATTAGCGGCTAACCAGTAACAAGCTGGAGAGAAACCACACACCTGCACAGGACGCTCTGAATACCCAGCATCACACCTGGATTTGGGCAGCTGCAGGGCTCTGGTGAAAGTGTTCATGAATATATGAGGGTTTCACGAATAACCCTTTAATTAAATGTAGTTACTAACTAAAGCTGAGCAAGTCCTTATTCAGAGCAAACTGTTTTTACAGCCTAAACTGAACAACGTGGTTTAGCAACATAAAGCCATGGACGTGAACTCCTCATGAACCGCTGTATCTGCTCAGACCTGCTGCAGTGCTTTGCATGATTGACGATTCCTTCTAATACTGTGCCTTTGTTTGTTCTGATTGGCTGGCCCTCACAAATTCATTCATCACAGTCAAAGTCATTCTTTTCTGATTTGATGTTATTTGTGATCAGTAGAGGTTTTTGATACAGGCAACACAGGCGGTTGCCCGGGGCGGCATCACGGGCATCTGCGGGAAAAAAAAAATTGCTCGTACTCATGCTGCTGCGACGTCATGCCAGCGCATATTGGGGATGGCATAGGCACTGATCGGTTTTCTGATGCCCATTTGCTGGGCCCAGGGCGCCAAACAGGCTCGGACCGCCACTGTTTGTGATGCATGTTTGAGATGTTTGGCACGTTGGATCTAAAACTGCTGCTCGTTGGTTTGATCTGAATCTTTCCTTCTGCTGTTTTTCAGGAATCGACTACAAGACGACCACCATCCTCCTGGACGGGAGAAGAGTGAAGCTGCAGCTCTGGTACGAACACGCCGTCGTTCACACGGCTGCCTACGTCTCATGTTATCAGTCTGTGTGGAAAGAAAGCAGAGGACAACCAAAATATACAGGAGGCATGTGAGGCCCGTTTACCCAATAAAAAGCTTTTTCAGGTACTGAGCTTCATCCAGCTTCAGCCTGACGGGTGTTAAAGGCTCGCTTCACTCAGTGAAAATATTCCTTCAGTTTTAGTTTGACGTTTCAGTTTTATGTCCAAAGAAACTGAGAGGAATGCAGCTGACAGCACAGCCTGAGCGGTGTGTGGTGGATAAAAGTGGAAAGAAAATAACTTATGATGATTAAAAGCCTTAATGTGACACTGACAGCAGGTCTGATTCAAAACCTCCTTTGATGCTGCAGCTGACAGGATGTCGTCATCAGAGGGCGAACACCGTAAAAGCGTAACCACACAAGATGCGTGTGACCCGCCCTGCTGGACACGTCACACAAACTAACCTGGAAGTGACCAGGACTTTTATTTTGAAGGACCAGTCCAGGATGATGATGCCATCATAAGAGCATCTGCAGCACTGATGCTTTTACTTTGGCATAAAAGATGTCATTGGATGAAATCAGCGGAGCTGTACTCGAGTAAATCTACTCAGTTTGTTTCTGTGATGACGGTTTGCTGCTCTGCACAAACTCGCTCGTGTTTGTAGAAACGTGTTTCAGCCGAGGCGCCGTCACATGTTCAGTCTGCCGCTTTGATGTTTAAGAGGACGCGACGCTGTGTGTGTGTGTGTGATGATCCTGTCTGGATCTGCCGCTCTGACTTTGATAACTGGCGGCCATCTTTTCCCCGCCCGCGTGCTCATGAGCCAAGCAAACCCCTGCTGTGGTGCTCAGACACACTCGCGTTTCTTACTGTGGACAGGAACAACAAACCCACAGAGCGCGCTACGCTTGCAGGAGGAGGCGGAGACAAGCATCTGTGCACATGTTCATCACCACAGTCAGGACGCTGCTGTGCAAAAGTCTTGAGCCACCTTTCATGTCTTAAATCTTGTAGGAAAATGTGAAGCAGGTGCACAATTAAAACAGCCTCAGCTGAAATCAGCAGTAAATACGACTGTGTGCTTAAAAAAGCAGGTTTTTAACAGGAGTTTGAGACACTGGGCAGCTTCGAGTCTCTGAATCCAGTCAAACACAACAACAGAAAGAAACCACGACTCTACCTGAACTGAAGGAAGCACTGACCTTTCACAATAAGAGTGAGGGGAGAACCCAGCCCACCATGTCTGTGCACACTTCCTCCAGAGCCTCGGGAACACTTCAATCCTAATCTGTCCACGACTTCATGACAGAACCCTTAAAACCAGGACGCACACTGTCACCGGTCTGAGAGGGTCGAGACCAAAGTCCACACCACTGGCTCTGTGCTCGGCTTCCTGTGTTTGGACCTTTTTCACGTTCAGGCAGCTGAAGTCGGCCCCGTGAGACGGCTCTCCAAAGTAAAGCTGGGAGTTTGTTTTTTCTTTCCCATTAAGGCTGGACAACGGGAGAGCTCATCCCAGTCTGACCTTCAGCTTCACAGTCATTAGTTAAGACTCTGAGTAATGTTTGTTTGGAGGCGTGAGCGTCGCCACGGTGACCTTTAACCTCTCCTGGTCTGTGTTGTTTCAGGGACACGTCGGGGCAGGGCCGGTTCTGCACCATATTCCGATCCTATTCCAGAGGAGCACAGGTGAGCACCGAGTGCACTGCTGCAGACAAACACAGGGGGGCGCTCACTGAACCTGGGGGTGAGTTCTCCATTCTCCTAATGACCTTTGACCTTCACTGAATGTAAACGAACCCCTGGGCTGCTGTAAAGCAGTAACGGTTCTATCATCAGAATGATCAACATGAGTTCATCTTATTTTCCGAACAAATAACATTTTTAGTTTTAAACTGGTTTTTAGTTTCAAACGTGCTCTGAAGCACCGTGTTAGACACGCTTTGGGGGTTTCGAGGCTGAAGATGCTGATGCTGACCAGCTGTGAGTGCTGCTCCCTGATTGGACATGGAGCCATGTGACTCTGGCAGCAGGCGGTGGCAGGAAGTGTGAGAAAACACGTTTCCCTGAATGAAGCTGTTCTGTTGTAGTCGCTCATCAGGGCTATTAGAGGACATGTAACCATGGAAACGGTGTCACTGTTGCCACGGCAAGGCTAAAAGTTGATCTTGAATCTGTAGTTTCAGTCACGGCGAGCAGGTAACGGCCCGCTGGCCCGAGAGCAGGGCGCTCACACCTGTCAGTCAAAGAGGCCACGCCCCCAGCGATGCAGCCTTTAAGCGTTCATTTAAACAGGTGATGTAATGACGGTGAGATTATCTGTAGAGGCTGTAAACACGCTGATGAGAGTGTGAGTTTGTTTGTTTTCAGGGGGTCATCCTGGTGTATGACATCACCAACCGCTGGTCGTTTGACGGCATCGACAGGTGGATCAAAGAGATCGACGAGGTGAGCCATCGATCGTGTGTGTGTGCAGTCAGCTCTCTCTCCATCGCTCTCCTGTTATCTAACAGCTGACCGGTGATGTCACAAACTCTGACTGAGTCAAAACGGCGCCCACGCCTGCTGAGGCAGTGCCTCTTTAGGTTGCTGTACTTCAAACGTTTCCCTTAACTTTAAGCTGCCTCCCCCCACCTGACACACCTGTAACACTGAGTGTGCTTAAAGACCCACATCCCCCTTTCCTTTCTGTTCCCCGTTTACCCAGCATGCCCCAGGAGTTCCTAAGATCCTCGTTGGCAACCGTCTGCACCTGGCCTACAAGCGTCAAGTGACCACGGAGCAGGCGCAGGTGTACGCCGAGAAACTGGGCGTCACCTTTTTCGAGGTCAGCCCGCTATGCAACTTCAATATCACCGAGTCGTTCACGGAGCTCGCCCGAATCGTGCTGATGAGACACGGCATGGAGCGCCTGTGGAGGCCCAGTAAAGGTGTGCCATTAGCTCCGCCCCCTGCAGGTCTGTGATGCAGCTTTAAAATGGGACGTTCAGCTCTGCGCTGCCCTCTGCTGGAGGCTCCGCCTCACTGAGGATAAAATCAGACGTCATTCACAAAAACATCGTTCTGCTTTCACTCTTTCCTGAAAAAACACTTTTTATTCCTGAAATATTCCAACTTTATTTTTATTTGTCACTTTATTAATACAACATTTTCACTTTGTTGCTGAAATATGTTTTTCATAATCTTATTCATTTATTGCTAAATTAATGTTCTTGGAATATTTTACAACTTTATTCCTAAATTTTTATGACTTTAGTCCTAAAATATTAGGAAATGTATCCAAACATATGTTATTGTACAAATACATGATTCCATATTCAATATTTCAATTTGTTTCCTAAAGTTTTATAACTTTATTGATAAAGTGTTTTTTCATGAAATACAATAAATTTATAATGATTCCCTGTTTTGATTGGTTCTTCTCTGTGAGCGCTGTAATCTGATTGGTTCTCTGTGTGTGTCAGTGCTCAGTCTGCAGGACCTCTGCTGTCGCTCCATCGTTTCCTGCACGCCGGTCCACCTGGTCGACAAGTTGCCCCTCCCACTGGCTCTGAAGTCTCACCTGAAGTCCTTCTCTATGGCCAACGGCCTCAACGCTCGCATGATGCACGGACGCTCCTATTCCGTCACCGCCAGCGCCCACTACGGCGCCACCAAGAGGACTGGGGGGGCGCTGCTGAAAAAGCCCAAACTGATCCGGGCGCCGCCCCTCAGCCCGTCGACTCAGAGTTGCAGAAACAGCTGTAAAATCTCCTAACGACAGTTAAGGCACCGCCTGCTCGAACATTTGAAGATGGCGGTTAGAAATGAAGAATTCCTCACCAGGACCTGAACCGAGCTTCAGACTTCCTGTTGGTGACGTTTGCTTTGCCACCTGTGAGCTGCAGGCGTCCAGTCATAGGTGAGGTGACATCACATGGTTGGAAAACGACAGTGTCAGGAAAAATCCTCGGAGCACGTCAGCCCCAAGTCTGAAAGTGTGACGTAAAGCTGCTCGATGCTCAGAAAACGCGCGTTCTCAGCAGCCAATCAGAGCTGCAGACGCTGATTTATTCTTCTGGCTTTCTTCTGGTTTTTGTTACTTTGGTACTTTTTTTACTTTTGAAAGAGACTTTTTTTTTTTATTTACAGATTTTATAATAAAAAAAAAACTTCCAGTCAGATTTGTAAGATTCAGATTTCCTTCTTGAATCGTTCAGATGTGGTTTTTCGCCCGGACTCTTCTTC
This sequence comes from Mchenga conophoros, assembly GCF_057382185.1. Lineage (NCBI taxonomy): Eukaryota > Metazoa > Chordata > Actinopteri > Cichliformes > Cichlidae > Mchenga > Mchenga conophoros. Next base: position 30,854,865 of record NC_140533.1, on the reverse strand, counting down.
GTTATGTGATTTGATCTGCAGGTGTGACAGTTTTCCACTCTGGGACTTTATTCTTGGAATTCTTCGGAGCCTCTGGCTGTGTCCCAATTCAGGGTCTGCACGCTTGAAGTACGCATTTTAAGTGCGGTTACGTCACCGCCACGCGACGACGGCTGTCCCAATTCGAAGTGTACTTCAAATGCATACTTCAAATGCGCCGTCGATTTCCCCAAATGTCAAGCGTGGTCCGGTGCACGCTTTGTGGTCCCATATATCCCACAATTCATAGCGCGGCGGTGGGTGTGGAGAATTTTGCCGCAAAATACGGCAGAAGGGAGCGGCCGAAGAGGGGTTTTTTTTTTCCCAAACTTTATTGAAATTATAAAGCGAACAGTCATTCCAGTTCAGTTTGTACAGTAGACATACAAGGCAAATAAGAGTAACAATATACAGCACAATGAAATAAGAAGGATAAATAAATAAAGGAAAAAAGAAACAAAAGGGGGGAATGTGACAGACTTCATAACTTTGTACTTGAAAGTTGTGACAGCTCATTCGTTAAACATTTCTGAATGAATTTCAATCAATGATAAACCTTTTTTATTGGAAGTTAATTTAAGAGAGTTTAAGTAATATTCAATTTCAATCAAAAACAAATTAAATGATGGGGTTGAGTTTTGAAATTGACATTTATGTATGTGGAAGTTCCCTAATAAGATGGAGCGGCCGAAGAGTGAACTGTCAAAAGTACTGAACGCAACCCATAACGGCAATGCTCAGTGGCTAGAGGATCTGAGGGCTGACCACAGCGACCTCCCTGAACAGGGTCCAGTAACCATCACAGTGGCAGATATCCAAGAAAGGGTCTCCAGTATGAAGCGTTGGACAGCACCAGGGCCCGACATGGTTCATGCCTACTGGCTGAAGAAGCTGACTGCACTCCACGAGCGTCTGGCAGCACAAATGAACCAGCTGCTAGTTAACGAGAGACACCCGGAATGGCTAACCGAAGGCCGGACGGTCCTGATCCCCAAGGACCCCAAGAAGGGACCGGTCCCCTCCTACTACCGACCAATAACCTGCCTCAGTACTACATGGAAGCTCCTGTCAGGCATCATATCGGCTAAGATGAACAGGCACATGGGTCAATACATGACCCATTCCTTTCTGCGGGACACAGAAAGGAATTCGCAAGAATACCAGAAGCGCAAAACACCAGCTACTGGTAGACAGAACAATCAGCCGAGACTGCAAGACCAGACTGACCAACCTGTGCACTGCCTGGATTGATTACAAGAAGGCCTATGACTCAATGCCCCACAGCTGGATACTGGAATGCCTAGAATTGTACAAGATCAATGGGACCCTAAGAGCCTTCATCAGGAACTCAATGGGGATGTGGCGTACAACACTAGAGGCCAACTCCAAGCCCATAGCACAAGTCACCATCAAGTGCGGGATCTACCAAGGAGATGCTCTGTCCCCACTGCTGTTCTGCATAGGCCTGAACCCCCTCAGTGAGATCATTAACAAGACTGGCTACGGATACTGACTACGGAACGGAGCAGTTGTCAGCCACCTCCTGTACATGGATGACATCAAGCTGTATGCCAAGAGTGAACGAGACATCGATTCACTGATCCACACCACCAGGATATACAGCAATGACATTGGAATGTCGTTCGGACTGGAGAAGTGTAGTCGGATGGTAACAAAGAGAGGGAAGGTAGTCAGAACTGAGGGGATTGAACTACCAGAAGGCAACATTGCAGACATAGAGGACAGTTACAAGTACCTGGGGATCCCGCAGGCAAATGGGAACCATGAAGAGGCCGCTAGAAAGGCTGCAACCACCAAGTACCTGCAGAGGGTCAGGCAAGTCCTGAGGAGTCAGCTGAATGGTAAGAACAAGATCCGGGCCATCAACACGTACGCCCTGCCCGTGATCAGGTACCCTGCTGGGGTAATAGGCTGGCCAAAGGAGGAGATAGAAGCCACTGACATAAAGACAAGAAAGCTCCTTACCATGCATGGAGGGTTTCACCCCAAGTCCAGCACCCTGAGGCTGTACGCTAAGCGGAAGGAAGGGGGCCGGGGACTGGTGAGTGTCAGCACCACAGTCCAGGATGAGACAACGAACATCCACGAATACATCACGAAGATGGCCCCAACTGACAGCGTGCTCAGTGAATACCTCAGGCAGCAGAAACCCAAGAAAGAGGAGGGAGACGAGGAACCATCATGGAAGGACAGGCCCCTGCACGGTATGTACCACCGGCAGATAGAGGAGGTGGCTGATATCCAGAAATCCTACCAGTGGCTGGACAAAGCTGGACTGAAAGACAGCACAGAGGCACTAATCATGGCAGCACAAGAACAAGCTCTGAGCACAAGATCCATAGAGGCTGGGGTCTATCACACCAGGCAAGACCCCAGGTGCAGGCTGTGTAAAGATGCCCCAGAGACAATCCAGCACATAACAGCAGGGTGCAAGATGCTAGCAGGCAAGGCATACATGGAACGCCATAACCAAGTGGCCGGCATAGTGTACAGGAACATCTGTGCCGAGTATAACCTGGAAGTCCCGAGGTCAAAATGGGAGATGCCCCCAAGGGTGGTGGAGAATGACCGAGCTAAGATCCTGTGGGACTTCCAGATACAGACGGACAAAATGGTGGTGGCTAACCAACCGGACATAGTGGTGGTAGACAAACAGAAGAAGACGGCCGTAGTGATCGATGTAGCGGTTCCGAATGACAGCAATATCAGGAAGAAGGAACACGAGAAGCTGGAGAAATACCAAGGGCTCAGAGAAGAGCTCGAGAGGATGTGGAGGGTGAAGGTAACGGTGGTCCCCGTGGTAATCGGAGCACTAGGTGCAGTGACTCCCAAGCTAGGCGAGTGGCTCCAGCAGATCCCGGGAACAACATCGGAGATCTCTGTCCAGAAGAGCGCAGTCCTGGGAACAGCTAAGATACTGCGCAGGACCCTCAAGCTCCCAGGCCTCTGGTAGAGGACCCGAGCTTGAAGGATAAACCGCCCGCAGGGGCGCGCTGGGTGTTTTTATATATATATATATATATATATCTCAATCAATCTGACAATACTATAATATTGGCCATATTATATTTACATTACCACAGTGAGATGACTTTAGTCTCATAAACAACATCAGCTAATTGTTATTTACTAACTACTCTTAAATGAATAATAATAATAATTCTTCTTAAATGACTGTTCAGCACAGACATGAAGCCCAACAATCATGTTTACAGTCCTGTGGTCTCAGCCTCAGATACTCAACTAATCAAAGTGATGTCATGACAAAAATGAATGACCAACAAAACATTTTTCTCCTTCATTTCTGTCAAACAAAGCTGTATGTAACGTGTCTCGCGGTTAGTATCATGGTTGCTAGGCAACCTGAACAGCGCGACGAAGCGTATACCGTCCCATTTCACAAGCCTCTCACTTCCGCACTTCTCGTACTTATAGGACGCACCGTACGTAGTACGCGTAGTGCGCGTACTTCAAGCGTGCAGACCGTGAATTGGGACACAGCCTCTGATTCATGTTCATAAGATGAACTGAAACCGTGACCTTTGACACTTCCTGCGCCACATTTCCACCTCAGCGCTGAGGTTAAATGTTTCCTCACCTGTACATAGAAGCACCTTGAAGCTGTGCTTTTGCACATCATTCTTCTTCAGACACACAAACTTTTTGTGTGCGATATTTGTACGTGTTGTCAAGTAAAACAGGGATCACATAAAAGATAACATTGTGGTAGTACAATGAAGAACAGAAAGAGGGACAAGGACAGTGAGACAAAAGTGAGTACAAAAAATAAAATAAATTAAGGGGAACATAAATAAACAAAGTTTGCAAGAGCCAAAATCAAGTTAACATCTGTAACCGACTGAAACTGCTAACAGTCTTGAGAGCCTTCGTGTTTTTTGATGAGGAGATTGTCCTTATATATTGTACAAGTTCAGGCTTTCTGCCGAGGACTTTGCTTTTGTGTATATGAAATTTTGCCAAAAATAAAACCAAATTTATAAAGAAGAAAGCATCATTGTCCTTGTCTTTAAAAGTATAATAGCCAAAGATAACATCCTTATAGTATAGTTGAAGATTAGGGAGAACAGAGTCAGTAATAAACTTGTTTAAATCCTTCCAGAATTTACATGTAAATTTACTCACATGACCAAAACAGATGAGAAACTGTTTCAGGTTGCTCTTGACAGAAGGTACAATTTACATTTATTTCAATTCAATTCAATTCAATTTTATTTATATAGCGCCAAATCACAACAAAAGTCGCCTCAAGGCGCTTCATAAATTTCAGCCATAAATTTGGACAAATATTGTTTGGTAGGGTAAAACTTATGAATCAACTTAAAGGAAATCTCTTTAATTTTGTTTGTTAAGAAAAACCTTTGTGGTAAAGTCCAAACTTTTTTCCATTCAATATCTGTTACAAAATTGGCCGAATAAAATATGGCTGATGGAACAGAGACCATTGCATCCTGAAAGAGAGATCTTATTTTGGTATTTATAGACTTATGAGAGGAAAAGCAAACATTGCCAAGAGAAGAATGTAACACATCCGGGGGAGTGACCTGTAGTGGAGCACTGTGGGAGCATCTGTGTAACATGGACAGACCAGATGGGATGGCATCGAACACTATTGAGAATTCTTTAGGCGTTATATTAGTATTAGTAAATGCAGATGAACGCGCTGGTGGCTCTGACGTCATCACGCAGTAATTTGCAGATGAAAATCTGACGCAGGGCGCCTCCGGTCCAGCAGGGGGCGGGGCAGAGCCGCGGTGACGTCGTCAGAGGAAGAGGAGGAGGTTTGTGTTGCCAGCCTGGCTGTGAGGATCGCTGAGACGAGTCTGCGCTGAAGCTGTTCTCGGGCACAAACTCGGTGAGAGCAGAAACCCTCGGTCCTCACCGGAAGCTGACAGAGGTGACGGTTCCGGTTATCCAGAAACTTCTACGGTTCCGACTCTTTACTCTGACCTGAACAGAGACAGTCTGTCTGCCAACGAGACTGCGCACAGGTGAGCCCAGCACAGGTGAGTCACAGTAAAGGGGGCTTTGTGTGGTCATAAAAGTGGCGTGACCGGACTGTCTCAGAGCTGCTCCAAACACTCCGTTTACCACAGCCTTCCACACTCTGGGACCTGTGTGACGTCACAAAGCTGCACCGCTGCAGGTGTGTCAGGTGTTCAGTGAGCTGAGACTCAGTCAAAGAAGGCTGACTGTGAGTGAATCATGCAAAGCTGCTTCTGCCTCGTTCAGGGTCTCACCCTCACCTTCCAGAGACTTTCTGGTGATCTTTGGCCCCAGCTGCAGTGCCCTCCAGGTGAACTTTGACCTGTTGAGAGGCGCAGAAGGGCAGATGGAGCTCTTTAAGCAGAAGTGTCCAGTCACAGGAAGTGGCGTCTGGTTTCTTGGCTGTCTGGTTTGGGACTTCCTGTCACTGGGCCAGAGAGTGTGTGTGTGTGTGGTCACAGCTCTGGTGTGTTTCATGCTCTTCAGCACGAGGTCAGGACTCTTCTTTGTCCTCTCCTGGCTCCGCTTCAGAGTCACTCACAGGCCCAGGATGACGGCTTCCCCCTCAGCAGCACCGACGCCACGTTTCAGCTTCAGACACGTCACTGCTTCAACCTGTGACGGGAGACAGAGCGTGCGTGTGGGCGTGTCTTGATGTTTTTGTGTGCTTGTGGTTGTTGTGAGTGTGCTGAGCGCTCTGACTTCAGTATCAGTACCTGTAACGCTTCAACGTCTGGCGTTGGTGTGATGTCAGCACTGACGCCTGGTTTCTGCCCGTGTGTGCAGGTACGATGGCGCTCTGTGGGTGGTGGTTAATCCACTTCCTCGTCTTCACTTCTTGCTCAGCTCACGACTTCTTCACCTCCATCGGTGAGTTTGGCCGCTCTGTATCGTAGCATGGAGTCCTGCTGAGCGCGTGTGTGAGCGCTAATTTGTTCTTTGTCACAGGTCACATGACGGACCTGCTGTTCACGGAGAAGGACCTGGTCACCTCCCTGAAGGACTACATCCGAGCGGAGGAGAGCAAACTGGAGCAGATCAAAAAGTGAGTGTCGCTGCTCGCCGTTAAACGCTCCGCCTCCTGTTATCCTGGAACAGAATCTCAAGTTTGTTGGGGGGGGGCAGCTAACTAAGTTTACATTGCTGTCATGATCTGCGACACACTCTTACCTGTGCCGTGTGTGTGTTCAGGTGGGCAGACAAACTGGACGTCCTCTCGGCAGCTGCCACTCAGGACCCCGAAGGCTTCCTGGGTCACCCGGTGAACGCCTTCAAGCTGATGAAGAGGCTGAACACGGAGTGGGGGGAGCTGGAGAGCCTGGTGCTCACCGACGTGTCTGATGGTGCGACGCAGAAATCAGCTGTTGGATGTTAGGACACAGAATCTTTTTTCCTTGTTTTCATTGTCCTCCTTCTTCTTCTTCTGTGGTGTTTCAGTGTTCATCTCCAACCTCACCATCCAGAGGCAGTACTTCCCCAACGACGACGACCAGACCGGCGCGGCCAAAGCTCTGATGAGACTGCAGGACACCTACCAGCTGGACACCAACGCCATCTCCACCGGAGAGCTCCCAGGTCTGTGAACCGGGACCTGCTCTGCTTTACAGGGCAGAGCGGGCTCTTCAGTCCGAGTTTAGAGAAGACGGCGCTCAGGAGGAAAAGGACCACAAATGTTTCTGAGCTCTCGGTCGTGTGTCTGAAAGTCATTTACACGATTCAACCTTCCAGCTCGCGCTTTAATAACAGGAACATGAGTTGTAAATGCTCCTGCTCTCTCTCGTCTCCTCAGGATCGTCCTCCACCTCCTCCGCCTGGAGCACTCTGACCGTGGATGACTGCTACGACCTCGGGAAGGTGGTGTACTCAGAGGCGGATTACTACCACACCGAGCTGTGGATGGCTCAGGCCCTGAGGCAGCTGGACCAGGGCGAGACGTCCCGCGCCGTGGACGCCGTCACCGTCCTCGACTACCTGAGCTACTCCGTGTACCAGCAGGGGGAGCTGGAGAGAGCGCTGGAGTTCACCAGGAGGCTGCTGGACCTGGGTTAGTACCTGCAGACGGGCAGTTCAGTCAGCAAACGTGCTGCTGTTGTTTTAAAGAGTTAGAAAAAGGAGCAACGCTGAGTTTCCAGAGAGTCCAAGGCTTCTTCTCACATCTTCAGCGCTTGTGTGCAGATTTGTTGATCTCACTCACCTGAAGTTGTTTTTCTGCCCGTTAGATCCGACACACCAGCGAGCCAACGGGAACCTGAAATACTTTGAGTACCAGCTGGCCAAACAGAAGAAGGTGGAGAAGGTGGAGGAGAAGGAGGAGGAAAGCAAGGTGAGGCAGAGGAGGGAGAGCAAAGACGACTACCTGCCTGAGAGGAAGAAGTACGAGCAGCTGTGTCGCGGCCAAGGCATCAAGCTGGTGAGGCGAGCGAAACAAGCGCACCTCTGAGAGTCGTTTATCGGCGTCACTTCAACCTCTGCTTCCTGTCAGACTCCCCGCAGGCAGAGCCGCCTCTTCTGCCGCTACTATGACAACAACCGGCACCCGCGGTACGTGATTGGCCCGGTGCAGCAGGAGGACGAGTGGGACAGCCCGCACATCGTGCGCTACCACAACATCGTGTCAGAGAAAGACATGGAGAAGGTGAAAGAGCTGGCCAAGCCCAGGGTGAGTCCGAGCATCTTTATCTCACGCGCTGCTGCAGAGCTTATCCCAGGTCGGACGCCATTAGTGCTTTACCAACGCAAGGGGCGGGGCTAAATATCAGTATTCAGAAATATTGCTCCCCGTTAAGTCGCTGTATATTAAAATTTTTATGAAAACATGTTTATTATTACTTCCCCCGCCAACCTGACCCAACAGAGTCCAATAGGTGGAGCTTATCAAAGGATGGAGAGGAAATGACCTCGAAGAAGAAACTCGCAGAAGTGTCGGAAAACTAATCGAGAGCAGTCGGGATGTTAAAAACTGGACAAGAGTCATGATGAGAACATGACTGCTGCCTGATGTGTCGCCGCGACTCTAAACTGTCAGTTTTCGTTTTTGTGGCTGACTGTCGGCTCGCGGTTACGTCGGCTCGCGGTTACGTCGGCTCGTGGTTACGTCTGCTCGCGGTTACGTCTGCTCGCGGTTACGTCGGCTCGCTGCTCGACTGCCGATCGGTCGTGTTGATGTTCGGTTCACGGTTTACAGCAAAGAAGAGCAGCGCGAGCACTTTCAGCTCAAACACCCAGAAACTCAGGTCAATCGTGTGGATGCACAAAATTTACCTCGGCAACAGTGAATGCTGTTATCTGATTGGCTGCTAGGTCGTTAAGCCGCGATGAGCTCTGTAGAGAAATGAAATATATTATATTGAAATTAGAACGAATCCCCGTTCACACCTCAGTGCAGCGTTCAAACATCCATCATCACAAACTGCTTCCTGTTGGCCGGCGGCGTCCTGTCAGCGAGCGGCAACTGCTCATTTTTAACTTGTAACCCCGTGACACGGGTGCTGTCAATCATTAATCTATGCCCCGCCCCTACCTCTTGATACACGCCCACAAAATCAGGATCAAACGTCTAAAACTGAAACAATTAATTTAAAGCCAGAAAAAAATATTTGCATGAAAACAAAAAAATTATTTAAAGTAAAAAATTTCGTTTGTTTTTCAAACACATCAAAAACAAAACTGTAGTTTGAGCCTCGTCAGTGAGCGAGGAAGAAAGGTGACGGGCGGGCGGGGGGTGGAGAGGATCACGAGGTTGTGCGGCTGTGTGGTGCGGCTCCTCCGTCGGTGTCGGTCGGCGTTAGTCGGTGCTCCGGGCGTCGCTCTGTGTCTGCCTGTAACTGTCGGCCGATTGGCTCCACAGCTCCGTCGAGCCACCATCTCTAACCCCGTCACTGGCGTGCTGGAGACGGCCCACTACCGCATCAGTAAGAGGTAAGAGCTGCTGGGGCAGGAGGCGGCGTCCGCGGGGTGGACCTCACCTCTCTGCCCCCAACACCACCCTGTCCTCCCCCCTCTGTGATGGCGGCCGTCCCGGTGAGAGCAGAAAAGGCAACGAGTCGCTTCAAACAAACGAATAATTAAAATGTTCCTTCCTCCAAAGTGGAATTCTCATTTAAACGTCCCAGAAGAATCGGCATTATTATTACAGACTTCCAGCCTCCGATCATCACAGCTGACGCCCCCCAACAGTCTGAAACATAAAAGACTTCAGTTTTATAAAATCCAGTTTTCACACATTCAGCTTGAAAGAAACGTTTAAACGTCCATGATGGGCTGTAAGCTCTGAAACATCTCCATAAACTTGTAGTTTCACATTGTTGCTGCTGAGAAATGGTTAATAATAATAAAGCAGATGTTCATGAGCAGCTGTTTTACCGCTGTCCTCCCACCAGGGGGCGCTGCAGCACAGAGAGACAGCTGTAACTGTCATCAGCTCAATCAGTCCCACCTGGGCAGGTGTAAAAGGCCACATCAGAGGAGATATCAGAAGGTCCTGTAACGCTGCAGGAACAGCTACTTTGAGCGTCTTCTTTCAGGCTCTGCTCTCGCTGGGATTCGAGCCTCTGCTTGTTTTCTTTGCTCGTTTGGGGACAGGAAGTCAAACATTTAAGACTCTCGATGTCGCTTTAACGTTTTCGTGGAGGCAGCAGGAGGATTCTTGTCTCATACCTGTGCTTCTCACTGTTACCTGCACATTGTTACGTAAAATAACAAGAGTCTGCAAACGTTTCAAAATAAAGTTCTGAAGTCAGACAGTCTGTTGACCTGTCAGTGCGTCAGCTTCACGGAAATACTCTCTACAGTAGTTACTGTAAAACTACTGCAGGTACTGCAATGTTACTGCGTGTTTTGTGTATGATGCTGGTGTAGTGACTTCATAAGTGAAACATCAACTGAGATTATTTTCAGTTTCAATTATGGCAGAATATCGATCCCATAACCTTCTGTTTGTGAGGGGCAGCCAATCAGAGGAAAGTTGTCTGAAGGAGGGAGGAGCTAAAGCAGCTTGTCAAACATCCTGAAGGTTGACCACGTGCACTCCATGTCCTCTTCATTAGGTACCTTGTTGGCTCTGGGTTGGACTCGGCGCTCTTTAACTCGCCAAAGCAGATCAGGGCTTCACGTGTACCTAATGAAGTGGCCTTATGTGGCGTTTGAAGCTCGTGCTGCCTCCCTGACTGCAGCGTGTGGATAGTGACCGCCCTCTCTCTGTCCTCTCTCTGTCTCTCTGCATTAACCTATAATTGGGAGTAGCTCAGACGTGCCACGGTGCATGACCCTCACACAGGCAAACTGACCACGGCCCATTACCGAGTCTCCAAGAGGTAAGAGCAGGACGTCACTCGCTTCAGGCCCGGGCGGAGCGCAGGCTGTTCGTAACGATGGACGCCGCACGTGCAGCGCTCCGGACGGCTTTGTCACAAGCGACCAATCACAAGCCGACTTGTAAAGCCGCGTGTGAACTCCTGGATCCATCAGTGAGCGTGCGAGTTTTTTTCCTCCGCAGTAAATTTGTGACTTCGCTTCAGCTTTTATTGAAGTCACGATATAAATGTTTTTGGGGCGTCCATCTTTATTTACAGCCTGTGGTCACCACCGTCTCTGGGGCGGAGTCTCCTCCTTCATGCTTTTCTAACGTTCAGCTGGCTGTAATGACACAAACGTCAGCGGTGAAGCTCTGTAAATGTCGTTTTTTTCATAGAGGAGCTGCTTTAGAAACTGTCTGTTGTTTCCCCGCCCTCCTCGTTGCCGTCTCCTCGCCGTGCGCCGGTTTGTGCTGTTTTCGTGACCTCGGCGGTGACTCTGTGTCTTCTCTGTCCTCTCAGCGCCTGGCTCGGAGCGTACGAGCATCCCGTGGTGGACAAAATCAACCAGCTGATCGAGGACGTCACGGGGCTGAACGTGAAGACGGCCGAGGACCTGCAGGTAACGCCTCACCTGAGTTCAAACGCCGCTAACCGTCTGGCGCCGCTGATGTTTTAAGCGCTGTGTTTGATGCAGGTGGCTAACTACGGCCTGGGGGGACAGTACGAGCCGCACTTCGACTTCGGACGGGTAAATAAAACCAGATACATGAGAATCTGTTTCTGTCAGCATTTTATTTCTGCTGAAAGACGGAAAACGATCAATAACAGATATGGATCCATGTTGGACACATTTCATTAAAATCAACTAAATAGATCCAATCTGTGTATTTGTATTGTAGATTTATTTATTTGTAACTTTTAACAAAGTTCAGTTTTTTGAAATGAGTGAATGAATTTTCATTACTCTGACCGCCGTGCACTTCCTGTTTCAGAAAGACGAACCGGACGCATTCGAAGAGCTGGGCACGGGCAACCGGATCGCCACGTGGCTGCTTTACGTCAGTGCTGCTGTGTGTGTGTGTGTGTGTGTGCATGTGCGTGTGTGTTGCTGCCGCTCACGCGTTCCTCCTTCCCGCTGCAGATGACCGATGTGCAGGCAGGGGGCGCCACCGTCTTCACTGACATCGGAGCTGCTGTGAAACCCAAAAAGGTTCAACTACTCACTTTCTTCATCATCATCATCATCACAGAAACAAGTCTGTTTAATAAACCAAACTGAGAAACAGGCGGGCAGACGAGGGCGCCGCTTCTCAGTAATCTGACGCAGTGTCATGTGACGCGTCATGTGACCGTGTTTCTCCAGGGGACGGCGGTGTTCTGGTACAACCTGTATCCAAGCGGAGAAGGAGACTATCGGACCCGACACGCCGCCTGCCCCGTGCTGCTGGGAAACAAGTGGGGTGAGGTCATCGCGCCATATTCACACACGTGCACAGTAAAACAATAAATACACACAAAATCATCATCAAGTAAAAATACTTTCAGATTTTCACGCCTGGTGATGATTGACATAAAAAAATTTCTTTTAAAAATTATTTTCTAAAAATAAGTAAAATAAAAGAACAAATCCAAACTCCCGTCAGTTATATAAAACTGTTTTGGGTCATTAAAAGCTTCGTTGTTATGTTGGAGTTGATTTATTTTTAAATGTTTGTGTTGATTGATGAATATTGGATGTTTTCTGGGTGTGTTTGCAGCAGCTCACGTGACTGCTGAAGGATTTTTGGTGTTTGATGTTTCAGATGAAACGAACTTGACTGAGCTTCATGAAAAGCTTCAGATTTGATGAGAAAGACGGAGAAACCTTCACGCTGCTCAGACTCGTGGCGTTTGTCGAGGCTCTGATGAAACTCTTTCTTCCTGCAGTATCGAACAAATGGATCCACGAGCGAGGGCAGGAGTTCAGGCGGCGCTGCAGCCTCGACGAGACCGACTGACGACCGACCTTCCTCCTCCAGCTCAGCCGTCTTCCTCCTCTGCTTCCTGCCTGCAGGCGCAGAGTGTGACTGCACATGTGATCCAACACGCTTATTTTTCTCTACAGCGTGTGTGTGTGTGTGTGTGTGTGTGTGTGTGTGTGTGTGTGTTTGACTCATTTCTCCTTTAACGAGAATCACGCTGACGTTCAGACGTCCGTACCTGTCCAGGTGTTCAGCCTGAGAGCTAAAACTTCTCGAGAACAAAGAACGCTGCACGAGAGGTTCGTTTAAAGACGAATAAAGTTTTTTGGGGGTTTTTGGATCCAGAATGTTTGAAATCTCGTGAGCTTTGACTTAAAAGCAGAAAATCTGATTGATTTAATTCTGTTCCATCGACGGTTCTGCCCATTAAACCAGCGAGTGGAACGAAGGAGCGCTAAATGTGACAAATTTTGAATGGAGTTTGGCCCGAGGTCGCTAACATGAGTCGAGTCAGACGCTACAGACCGAGAAACGCTCCGTCACCCGTGTCACTCCCTGACCTTCACGACTGTTACAAAGACGGCGAGGAATCAGATTACTCTCGTCATCACGGGAATCAACCAGAAGCAAGAACCGATCGAATCTGAACGACGATCGATCGTGTGGTTCTGTGAGACAATCATAGCTGAAACTGAGCTGCGTATTTATTGATTTCTGACAGGATTCGTGTGAACGCCTCTTCACTGTTTTTCATCTGCGTTTTAAAAATTCCTCGTTTAAAAGTTTTAAAATGTTTGCACCTTCTTTTTTCTGTTTCCTGTTTCTTTTTGAAGTCTGAAACGTGTCGCCGAGCTCCTGCTCCTGATCTGATTCATGTCACCTCAGCCGTGACAAAGTGGGTTTTATTTTGGAAACTCTTCCACGCTTCAGCTGCCATGCTTTTATTCTGAAAAGCAGAACATCTGAGGCTCTTTGATTCACAAATTCAGTCCAAGTGGATTTTTCTGCGCTGTCCACCCGTCGTCATGGTTACACCTCCGTTTCCACCAATAGCGTGAGCGTTCGAGGAGGTTTAACCGTAAGGTCGTTCAGATGCTGCAGGTCAAACTCCAGATAAGCAAAGCACGCCGCCTCCTCTTAACCCTGTTAGCTTATTTCTGAGCGCAGTTACTAATTTCTGCTCCACGCCGTTTCCGTGACAACCCTCACTCCTGTTTGTGTGTGTCTGTTGTGTGTTGGATGATGTCCTGTGCAGTGACCTGATGTAAGACACGTTTCTTATCAGAATAAAATGCTGCTGCAACCCAGGAGAAGTAAGAAAATGGCGTCTGTCGTTATTCTCTGGCGGCAGCGTTGCCTCAGCAGCGTGCTGCTGCGTTTTAAAGATGGCGACCATTTATCGTGTTTAAAAAAAGAAACAAACACTCTTCAAACGTATAAATTTAATAATCAAAAACAAAACGATCGATCAGCTGATCAGCGATGGACTACCCCACCCACAGGAAGACAACGTCTTTGGTTCAAGGCAGAAAACAGCAGGAATTGTGGGATTGTAGTTTTGCAGGGAGAACTCCGATTGGCCCTTTGTGCTGGTGTCGTGCGGCACGGTCAGAGAGGCCCGTGTTAAGGCTCGGGGAGGCGGTAATCTGGCAGGTGATTTCCCTCGCGAACGCGTCCGAAGCAGCCGAGCAGCAGATCGATGGCGGTGCTGACGGTGGAGCGGACGTCCTCCTCAGTCTGGCCCCTCAGAGGGTTCACCTCCACCAGGTCCACCGCCGACAGCAGACCTGCAGAGAGACAAAGAGCACATTTGTGGTAACTTCCTGGTTATGTGAGGGCGAGTGTGGCACGTGGGGGTAATGAGCTGGTGTTCATGTTGTGGATTTTGGAGTTAATTCAGTTTGAAAATGAGGCAGCGTCACTGACAGGAAGCTTCAGCATCATGTGAGCGCACAGTTCCTCTGATCGTTTTATAGGCGCATAAAGACTTTAACGTGAGTTCTTCGGCTGGTGGGGTGCTGCAGTCACTCCCCAAAGGCTGCGTCTGTACAGGGAGTGCAGAATTATTAGGCAAGTTGTATTTTTGAGGAATAACTTTATTATTGAACAACAACCATGTTCTCAATGAACCCAAAAAACTCATTAATATCAAAGCTGAATGTTTGTGGAAGTAGTTTTTAGTTTGTTTTTAGTTTGAGCTATTTTAGGGGGATATCTGTGTGTGCAGGTGACTATTACTGTGCAGAATTATTAGGCAACTTAACAGAAAACAAATATATACCCATTTCAATGATTTATTTTTACCACTGAAACCAATATAACATCTCCACATTCACAAATATACATTTCTGACATTCAAAAACAAAACAAAAACAAATCAGCGACCAATATAGCCACCTTTCTTTGCAAGGACACTCAAAAGCCTGCCATCCATGGATTCTGTCAGTGTTTTGATCTGTTCACCATCAACATTGCGTGCAGCAGCAACCACAGCCTCCCAGACACTGTTCAGAGAGGTGTACTGTTTTCCCTCCTTGTAAATCTCACATTTGATGATGGACCACAGGTTCTCAATGGGGTTCAGATCAGGTGAACAAGGAGGCCATGTCATTAGTTTTTCTTCTTTTATACCCTTTCTTGCAGCCACGCTGTGGAGTACTTGGACGCGTGTGATGGAGCATTGTCCTGCATGAAAATCATGTTTTTCTTGAAGGATGCAGACTTCTTCCTGTACCACTGCTTGAAGAAGGTGTCTTCCAGAAACTGGCAGTAGGACTGGGAGTTGAGCTTGACTCCATCCTCAACCCGAAAAGGCCCCACAAGCTCATCTTTGATGATACCAGCCCAAACCAGTACTCCACCTCCACCTTGCTGGCGTCTGAGTCAGACTGGAGCTCTCTGCCCTTTACCAATCCAGCCACGGGCCCATCCATCTGGCCCATCAAGACTCACTCTCATTTCATCAGTCCATAAAACCTTAGAAAAACCAGTCTTGAGATATTTCTTGGCCAATCGAAGTGTTAACTGAAGAAAATGTTGCAAGCACTGGTGATCACACTGATAATGTGGTCCTATTCAGTAAAATGGGCCAAAAAATGGCATAAAAGGCTTAATTTCTCAAAAAGTATAAAAGTTATCATCACCAAAAGATATAGCAGACAGCAGAAGGAGCAGAACAGTTTAAAGTTTGAATGGTTAAAATCAGCTGAAACTGAGGGAAACCAGCAAAGGTCGGAGCAACTAGAATAAGGTAGAAGAATAAAGAACTAGAAAAAGATGCATTTCCTGCGAAAATGCAGTGTGAATGCTATGTAGTGGAATCTGCTGAAATAAGCTGAAAAGCAGAATTATCTGCTGAAAAGAGGTGAAGAACCTGAAGTTTGCTGAAAACAGCTGAAGAAGCTGGAATTTGTGCTGAAAAGTAGTGAAAAACTGAAAGTTTTGCTAAAAAGAGGTGAAAAAGCTGAAATTTGTGTGGGAAAGAGTTTAAACAGTTGAAGTGTTAACTGAAGAAAATGTTGCCATAAGCAGGATTTGAACCCGCGCCTCCTGCTCTGAGAACAGCTGCTCATCTCACTGAGCTAAAACATGGCTTGGAAACTATTCTGGTGTCAAAATGTCAAAGAGGATAATGTCCAGCTGTCCGCAGTGAGAACAGTCGGCTGAATGAATGTTAAAGAGAGCAGCATTTTAATTCACAGTGCTTAATTCAAGGCAATGATTTACTGGATGTTAGAGGGTTTGGAGGAAGGTTTAACGTGGCACAAGCTGAGGATGATGATAACTTAAAAAGCAGAACTGAGACGGAGTTGGCCGTCCGACTGCGGTCTGGAGTGTGGGGCCTCCCTGCTGCTGCGGAGTCGGGGCGGTCTGCCTCCCCCCACCGCAGGGAAAAGGGTAACACCACCTGGGTCTGGGTGCAGTTCCCCCCTCCAGGGGCAAGGGCACCTAGACCCGGTTTGTAGAGTACGCTTGGGGAGTGTGATCGTGTGTACAGCGTCTCTTTATGTCTGTCTCCACGTTGGTTGAGTGTGGAGTAAGTGCATATGAGAGCATGAGGGTGGGAATGGATGTTTGTGTCTGTGTGTGCCTGTATGTCTGTGTCTGTATGTCAGGTTGGGTATCAGACGCCACCTCTCTGGGGACGCCTCAGGCCCTCCAAGGTTTGGAGGCCTATCTCCCCCCACCACCACTTCCCCTGCCAGTGGCGGACTCCCTCAGACATCGGTGCGTTGGTGGTTCTTTGTGTCCGGGGATGGGCGTCCAGGTACACACCGGCTCACTCCTTGGTGGCTGCTTATCGGGGCCTGGAGCCTGGGGCTCGCTCGGGCCACTTCGGAGGTGGGGTGCCCCCGGCCTCTCGGCCTGGGGCTCGGTCACTCAGGCGCGGCTGGCTGCCGGCGGAGCTCACGGGCGCGTCACTGCAACTCCCCCTGGCTTCTGCTCCGCGGCTGCTGAGTGAGCCCTCATCTGGGACTCTCCTCAGCTCTTTCTGGGACAGTGGCGCAGCTGCCCCTCTGTTGGTCTTCCTTGGTGTTAGGTATTTTAGTACCATGGGAGCATTTACTGGATATTGTTTTATAGTGACATTATGCAGGAAAACTCTGTCATTCAATAAGGCCCCTTTGTTTTAGTTATTTTTCTCTTTGACCCAAGAATTGATGTGTGAGAATCACAGGCTGGTACAAGGTTGAAATACCACAGAGATCACTCCCTCAGCTACATTAGTTTCTTAATCTTTTAGACGCCTGTTGAAGGCCAAATGGTTTGTTTCAGATTTCACTAATGTAAGAACTCTTCGTTTTGTGCCTTGAAAATATGTCGCTGAGATAATCACAATTGTAGCTGAACTAATAAACTACACAAAGGATGCTTCTTCACCCAAGGGCAGGAAGACGCTGCCTTATCTTGGTCTGTACTGGTTTAAACTGATAATCTGCTGTCTCATGAATTTTACCCTCTATATAAACTGTTGTACTTGTGAATAAAGTTGAGTCACTTTGGGAAGACAATCTAAAGCAGTCTCTGTTTTCTTGTTCTCCCAAGCTGCTCCCGAGCTGCTCGTACTAACACGCTGAATGGCATGCTTGAATATTACTTGAGAATATATTTGACTGTGTTACAGACTAAGGGACATTCTCTGCTGATAGGTGAAGGTACATTCTCTGCTGATAGACGTCCACGCCTCGGAGGAAGCCGATCCACGGATTAGGCCCTGGAAACCGTTTCCTTCACTTGGTCTCTTGTGTTCTGGGGGCCTCTGGATGTCTGGAGTTTTGATCTCCTCCATACCTGCTTCATGCCCTGGAGGACGGGGCTGTGGCCCCCCCACACCCTCTAGCAGATTGTTACATGGAGAAACCTTTGGAATGCAAGCATGCTGATCCACACAGGTATGCTCACAGGTGTACACACGGGTATTCACAGACGCGGACTACAGCTTTCTTGGCTGCTGCCTCAAAGCACATTGTGCGCTGTCTATCTTGTGTGCTGCACAATATCGTTTATTATTTAGTATCTACTGATATCTACTGCTAGCTAGTTTATTGTGATGGTGCCGTTTTTTTTATTATGTTGCTCTTTGTTGTTGAGGAGAGAAGCGACAAAGCTATGTTAGCTTAAACACAGTGAAGCTGGAGGATGAACGCTAACTTTTTCCACTCGATAAAAGTTAACGTGAGTGTTCTCGGTGGTCAGGAACAAATGTAATCGCATAGCAGGGTGCTGTAAAAGGACCAAACTTCAGTCAGGAGAACAACTGAGATCATCCATCCACAATACGAGGTTAGTCATTCATATACTGCTGCTGGGCTGCAGTTACATCGTAAGGGTTTAAAGACTGAGCTTTAAAATGTGCTGCTGAAAGGTGGTAATAAAAACCCAGAGAGGCCGACAGCGATAACTGACTTTTTAGGGGTTTGTTCAGATTAAATAGAACAAGATACAAACTGTTAAAACATGTGAAACACACAACAGCCTTAATAAACACAGAGTAGTTTGGACCCAGGAGCACGGTTCACGTGTTCACACCAGGATAGGGTTGCCAACCTTTTAACTGCCAAATAAGAGACACTAAAACGGGACAGCTGTCAGCCCTAATCCCCAAAGATTGGCTAAACCAGTGTGCGTTGGAACAGGAACAGGAAGTGACACTCTACTGCAGCGAGAGCCAACACCAAGTGAGAGCTGTTGTGTTTACTGTAAGCAGCTAATGTGGCTGCTTACACTAAACACGTTTCTACTGTGAAGAGCAGGGTTTGTTTTTCCCTGAGTTTCTGACTCGTACCTGTCTGACACAGGTGTTCTGTGATGTAGACGCCCTCTCTGTAGGTGAGTCCACCAACTACAGGCGTCCCGGTTGCTGGGGCAACAGAGGGGTCGATGGCATCGATGTCATAGCTGAGGTGAATCGGTTTCTTCCCTCTGTTCAAGGACACAAAGCATCTTTAACATTCGCTCAGACTATCACACCTTGGTGGCTTCATGCAGGCATCACCTGGCGGACAGGTAATCACACGTTTCCTCCATGACGCGGGCCACGCCGAGCTGATCCACCTCACTCATGGAGAAGGTCTTCACCCCCAGCATCTTCAGGATGTAGCTGAGGAGGAGAAAACCTCAGGATTAGAGCCTGCCGGCAGGTACACTCAGGTACACGCAGGTAATGAACTTCTGGTGACCCTCAGACCAGAGCGAGGTCGCTGACCTTTCAGAGCTTTTTGCTTCTTTAAATTTTTTATTGAGATTTCATTTCAATCATCTCCAAAATGCTTCGGGACGAGCTGATTGGTCAGAGGGGCGTCAGAAATAGGTGAGTCTCTGCATGGACTCAGGTGCACTCACTGCTCTGCTGGATCCACGTCTCTCAGCCCGATGAAGACCACATCGGCGGCGGACACACACGGCTTCAGCCAGGAGAAGTTCGGTAAGACGGGAACCTGGTGAGGAAGGGGAGGGGTTAGTGATTCTGTGTGACGGCGTGATGCTGATCTCTGTTGCTAAGATCACCTTTGAGCGCAACTCGTGGAGCAGGTAGGACACCGGCTGCCCGTGGATGTTCCCCGTGTACGTGGTCAGCGGCGTGTTGATGTCGGCGTGAGCATCCACCCACACGACGCTCAGCTCCCCAACCGCCGCAGAGTGCCCGTGGATGGAACCGATCGCCAGGCTGAGGACGGAAAACACAAACAGGAAGCGAGTCGATGGAGAGCCGACACCTGGAACCTACGTCCTGACTTCCTGTTCCTGTGTGGACTGACCTGTGGTCTCCGCCCAGCACCACCGCCGTGTGCCCATCCTCCTTCGCCGCTCGCACCGCCTGTGACAGCTTCTGGTTGGCGGCACCCACCGCCCTCACGCTCTTCAGCAAGCCCATGGGCTCGTCCCGGGACATGTCCTCGAACGTCAGGTTCCCATAATCCTTCACTGCACAGCCTGCACACACACACACACAATCATTGCAGGTTTCCTCGTACTGACTGTTCAACATTACCAGCGGAGGCGTTTCCCAGAATGCTCTCTGTGTGAACATTAACAGCGAGACGTTCAGGGAAGAAGGCAGCGGTGTAATGAGGCGTTCACTGACCCATGTGGACCTGTAAACACTTACTGTTTGCTGTTCGTGGATAAAGGTCAGCGCTGTTCCAGTAATGAAACTGAGCGTGTGCACAGTGACCTCCTCTGAGGACGTTACACTTCCTGAACTCACTGTGTCAGTGAAACTGTGTTACCTGCGTACTCACAATCAGCTGAAGGAAAAACCACCAAACTCTGATTTTTACGGAGTTTTTTAAACGGAGCGTTACGTGAATCAGACTTTAAACACTTTATTTGAAGGTCAGCTCTGAACACCTTTTCTGGATTCAAACTGTGCTGAAGGTTAATGTTTTACCGACGTCACAGATTCATTCAGATGAATTGTTGAAAGTGGAAACGCCGGCGTGCTCCGCCTCCAGTTTGTTTGACGATTCGATGGTTTCTGAATATTAAAAATCAGACACTGTCGCTGTTACTGAGCTGCACAGCTGTTTGAATCTAACTGTAAACTTTGTAGTTGATTAAAACCACCATAAAGACAAGATACAAGATTTATTTTCTACTTTTATTCTATTTTATTTTGACTATCTGAGCTTCTTTATTTTATTTTTTTTGTTCGGGATCTTGTGTCATTTTGATTTTTTGAGCTGTTGTACTTTAATTATGGGCCGTGTTTAATGTTTTGGCCACGGGAGGATGATCTGACCCTCTGTGTAGGAGGAAATCAGTGACTGCTCTCAATAATCAGCAGAAACATTTTAAAGCTTCATTCTGTCTCTTTGATGGACGGGGTTAAAATACCGGGCCGCACAGCTCTGTGCCCCCACCTGGCTTTGTGGGGTTTTCTGTCCCTGGTGCAGACCGCGGTCCGCTCAGGCTCATGTATTAATCAAACGTTTGTGGATTTTCTCATCACTGATTACTCGGCTCTGGATGAACATTAACTGACGAAACGGAGAAACTCAGGAAGTTTCTGAGTTGTTAATTCAACAAAAACAATGTTTCCTTAACTGGGAATGACGACCAACACAGATAACTAACTGGGCCGGCTGCGCTCCACCTAACGTCAGCCTTTCTTAAACATCTGTCCAGATGCTGCAGAGGCAAACTGCCACTCTGGTGCTCGGATGATTTTTAACAGAAATGTGTCACAGCTGCAGGAGGAGCTTCCTGATGTGTGAACAGGTGAGAACACCTGTGGAGTCCATCTCAGCTACCACAGGCTGAGAGGCGGAGACACAGCTGTGAGTGGGAGCTGATCTGTCCCCACTCACAGCATGTCTGTGGACGTACTCCACGGCGGAGTCGAACTCGGGCCCTTGTTGCTGTGAGGCACAGTGGGAACCACGGTGATGCTCACAGGGCGGTTCATCATTCAAACGGTAACTTCCGGTCAGTTTTACCTGCTGTCATTACATTTGCTGCTGCATGAAGGTGATTCTGTATGAAAGCACAAAAATAAACGTCTGTTGGAGTCTCCCGGTGACGTCACCGGACCCACCCAGCTGCTGCAGCCGCCTCTGCAGGCCCGCGGCTCGGATCCGCTCCGGTCCGTCCTCCACGCCTCCTCGGGACTGCAGCGGACAGAGAAGGAGAAGCTGGAGGATTACACGCGCACGAGTGCACGCGGAGCCTGTCCTCGCGCTCTCACCTGTCCCTTGGAGAAAGGAGCTCCGACGATCCCCGCGGAGCGCGCAGGAGGATGCTGGTGATGAAGGCTCCGCTGCACCGTCACGGCCACCTGGACCTGCCGCAGCGTCCTCGCGCTCCTCATGCTGATACACGCGCGCGCACACCGTCTCTGAGCCACTGACCGGCGCGAGTCTCCTAAAGACTCCACGTGACGTCAGGGGGAGGCACCGCGTGGAGCCGTGACGTCATGAAGCTTGTTTAAACACTTTGAAGAGATGAAGGTCAGACAGTGGGCTGATGTACGGAGGCTCATTCATGCCAACAACAAACAAGACGCTGAAGTTTATGATTTTTATTTTATTTAGAAATTTTAGTTTCCAGTTTTGTTTTTATGTTTTGAAAAGGTTTTGTTCTTTTTAGTTTCAGTTATTGTTTGAGTGCGGTGGGTGATATTAGTGAGTGATGTGTGGCAGCGATATTAAGTTTACAGTTACCTAAAATATGTTTCAGCCCAGTTTCAGGTTAACTTTATAATAAAGCCATAAATCCAGACAGCACGCTCCGTCCCTCGACTTCAGCGTTTCAGAGGAATGTAGTCAGTAAATTGTGCTTCATCCAGCATGGTGCAGCGACGATTCACTGAAATATATGTGCTGTGTGGCTGAAGGTAGCACCAACGTAGTGGAACCATGTTTGCTCATTGGTATAAAGTCGTTTTTACGCAGCTTATCTTTGACTTTCCAACTCTGCGCGACCTGCTCAGAGAGGGATTTGCTGGCGTTAATGTAGTTTGCTCACTCTGCAAGAGGTTGGGACAACGTCGCCAGCCTCCGCTTCACTGAAGCTTTCTCTCTTTGTGCGACTCTACCTGGGTAGCATAAACGAATCCCCCTCTGAGTGGGATTCGCTGCGTCTATGAGGAAGGTTACAGGTAGTCAGAACTGTGACAGCAAAACGACATCTTATTGATGAGTAACCACACGTCTCTGCTACATGGTGCCTCGCACTACAGCAGATATACATCAGCAATATGTCAGTGAGCTGTATGGGTCACAATGCCAATCTAATCAGTGGTAATAAGTTTATAACAGGCACATGAAATTTAGTGTTTGTGTTAACTAGAATATTTGTTCAGCCCACTTTCAGTTCAGTTAACTACAATAACGCTCTGTAATACCCAGAAAGTATTAAAGATGTACAAATCCTTCAGTGGTTGGTTTTAATGTTAGCATATCCACTGTGTTACATTAGCAAACTCGCTAGTTAACTTACAGCTAGCTGGCTATGATGGTTGATTCATAGCTGTACTTTCCTGTGGCCTCACAAAGAGAAAGCTCACAGCTCACTCTGCAGATCCTTTTTACCAATCTAACATGAATGATGGAGTTTATCTGAAAATCTGTCCCAAACTGAGTAAAACACTTAAACGAGTCAGTTAAAGTGACGACTGATTGTGTAAACCTTTGATAACACACACCGAAAACATTAGGATTCAAAAATAATTTTTTAAATTATGATTTAAAAATTCAGTTTTCAGATGCAGTCAGAAGCTAAAAAGGTAAAAAAACAAAACATGAAAGTCAAACTGATGACCTTTGAAGTGTCGTACAGACGTTTCCAGCAGGCCGACCATCTGTAAACACGTGGGCTCAGCGCTGGATGCAGGTGAACTCACCTGAAAACACACTGTGTTTTGAAGAACTGCAAACAGTGTCTTTGTTCTCTAAGAACTTAACGTCGTTGGTGTGAGTCAGGATTCTCCGAAGTACAAAACTATTTCCGGCACTCGTCCTACATCTGCAGTTCCAGGAAGAAACTTTGTAGAACTGCGTTAACAGCGGATGTTAAAGTCACGGAGAGTCTGACCTGATGTTATAAACTCAACCACACCACGCTGTTATACGTGTGTTTTCTTTTACCAGCTGGTTATCTGTTATTCTAGCACCTTCAGAATTCACCTAAAGGTGCTTTTTACTGTAAGATAAAGACACCTAATAATACAGCGAAAACCTCAACGGTCAGACGACCACTATGAGCAAACACTGGGTGACAGTGGGAAGGACAAAGTCCCTTTGAACAGGAAGAAACCTCCAGTGGAAGCAGGGAGGGGAGGGGCGTGCATCCTGGCTGGGTTTTAATTAAAAATGAAAAATTACAATACCACTATTCATTCACACACTGGTGGAGGCAGCTACAGGTGTAGCCACAGGTGTAGCCACAGCTGCGCTGGGGCAGACTGACAGAGGCGAGGCTGCCATATCGCATCATCGGCCCCTCTGGCCAACACCAGTAGGTGGAAGGTGAAATGTCTTGCCCAAGGACACAAGGACCAAGACTGTCCGAGCCGGGGCTCGAACCGGCAACCTTCCGGTTACAAGACGAGCTGCTAACTCTTGAGCCACGATCGCCCCGATCCATTTGACCCTTTCACCATAGTGGTCCCTACAGTCACAGCTGCTGTTTCAGAATCAGAAAGGGTTTTATTGCCAAATGTTGAGCGGGTTTACAACATTAGGAAATTGCTGCGGTGCTTCAGTGCAAACATACTGTTATAAATTAAGCTTAAATAGACATGAAAATTAAAATGAGAATAAGAATTAAAAGTGCTAAGTAGATAGATATATACATGATATATACATGAGTGCAGGTGGTGATCAGTGCAAACATGTGAACACAGCGTAGGGTCATGTGTTAGTGGTGGGAACAGTCATACGGTTATTGTTCATGTGTCCAACAGCAGAGGGGAAGAAACTGTTCTTATGGCGAGAGGTTCTGGTGTTTGCTTGCATTTGTGTCAGTGTTGATGGTATACCTGCACATAAACCACTGCATTGGACACTGATGGGTCACTCCACACTCTGCCACCCACTGGACGTTTATTGTTACTACAGCTGTATGTTGTGTTTCATTGTAATTACTGTTATTTAACTCTTAAGTATTTTTATTCATCTTTTCCTTCCTGAAGATGAATAAAAATAAATAACATCAGGATTCTTAAGTGTTTTTATTCAACTACAGGCAGGAAAAGATGAATAAAAACACTTAAGAATCCTGATTGAATTTGTCACAATTCATGCATGACAGGGTTAAATGGTCAGAGAGCCACAGTGTTCACAGGAAAACTCTTTCCTTCCAGTGCAGTCTCCCCAAAACCAGCAGATCCAACCTTTATGATCCAGAATCGTCTGAGTGAGATGAGTGTCCTCAAGCCGGCCTTTAAACTTGGCCCAGGAGTTTGAGCAGAAACGCTGCGTTTCTTTTTACCTCGCTTCACCGACACATCTGTAACACCTGGAAACCACAGAGCTGTGGACAAACATCTGGGACACTCGTGATTTTTAAAGCAGGTGGACACCTGTTGAAACATCATCACCATGGTAACCTTAAAGTGGTGTTACTGATGACGGCTGTCAGCTGTTTCATTCAGTTGGCATCAGCAGGCTTCCATAGATGCCGCTGCCCAGCAGGAATGATTTGCGATCAGTGTCCACGCGTGACTCATGTCACCTTCTTTAAACAGGTTCAGAGTAAATAAAAAGCAGATTTGACACAAATGTTTTATTACTTCTTACATCAAAAACATCAGAATATTTATGTTTGTGCTGAAGCTTCACACCAGCGTGCGTGTTAGAAGTAGCTCTGCAGCGGCTCTCCCAGGATGTTCTCCATCTCCTGGATCACCTTCTGGACCTGCAGCTCCACCTCTTCACACTCGTCTGCAAAACAAACGGCAGGTTTGAGCCTACGCCGTTACCTGGCCTCACAGGTGGAGCGAAGCTCCACTGAAACACGAATGTGATATTTTACTGCATTCTGTTTGCATCTTATCATCTCTGATGTCGTATTTTATCTGAACCTTTACTGATATTTCTCCATGATGGTGAAAATACGTTTCATCTGTCATGCTTTTATTCTGAAACATCTGGATCTAGAGGTTTTCTCTTGTCAGAGATGTGCTGCCCTCTTGTGGCCGACAGCTACATTACATCTTAGAGCCAACAGTTAATATGAGCGGTGTCTGTGTGTGCGCCTCACCCTCCATGAGCTCAGCCAGGAAGGGGATGGTCTCCGGCAGCAGCACCATGTAGTTCTCCTTCAGTTTGGACGCCACCTCCATGAGCATCAGCAGAGAGGAGAAACGCACCTGTGGAGGAGGAGGAGGAAGCTGCTGAGTCAATAACTAACACCAACACAGAGTCTAATTTAAAACTCTTTGTATTACCATTAATTAACTCTGCCTGGCTGAGATCAGACAGCGTCAGAGTGAAGCTTGACCGACTTCTCTGCGCCTTCCAGGCGTCGCTCGGGGCTCAGGGGAGCCGGTCAGCTGTGCAGGTGGCCTTACCTTGGTGTCAGAGTGCCTGGTCTTCAGGAGGATCTGATAGTTGAGGGTCTTCCACTGCGAGTCGTCGCCCATCGCCACAGCAAACTGCCCGACGCAGGGCACCAGGTGCTGGGTGACGCGCTGCTGGTATCGCTGCTCGCCACCGACTCGATTCTCCAGCTGGACACAAACACAGAAACCATTCAAGTTCAATGTCACCAATGAAACCACGCCCAGCGGGTGGAGTCATGCAGTTTTGGAGAAATATTACACCCTCTGAAGTGTCTGCACCTCACCTGGTCTACGAGCGGGCTCAGCAGGGCGTCGCCTCGCTCGCGGCTCAGGAAACGCTGCGAGTCGTACAGGAAGGTCTTGTGGAGGCAGTCGAGGACGTACTGCAGCAGCAGGCAGCTCTTCTCCTCGCCATCGTCCTCGGAGTCGAAGAGCAGCGACTCTGCAAGAAGCAAAAGCACCGTCAAGCTTGGACAGCTGGGAAACAGCTGCTTTAAATATTAACATTTAGATAAATGTAACAATTTACAGTTGAAAATCAATAAAAAGAGAAAAGTTGTGGATGAGGTCAGACCTGTGCTGTTGGTTTGTGTCAGCAGGTCTGCAAATGGTTTCACCAGGTTTCCTGCGAACAGCACGAAGAGTCCTTTGAGGCGGTCGGCGATGCGATCGGACAGCCGGTAGAAAGTCAGCAGACGATCTTTACGCTCCGATTTGCTCCAGTCGAAGAGCTGCGGGACAGACGCACAGACACACAGTTATCGCCACACGGCGGGAAACTGGGGCGGCGGCTGAATCCTAGGCACGGCGGCGTTACCTTGAAGAAGAGCGGCCTGAATGTGACCTCTGACAGCTTCATCACCATGGCGATCAGGCAGTCGATCACGCAGCCCTCGACCTGCGCCGTCTTCTCCAGATCGCCCTGAAGACAAAAGAGATGCGTGAGAAAGGTAAAGTAATCTAAGTACATCTACTCAATCACCAGCTGAGCGGACCTGGCAATGCTCGGAGCGGAAGTCGAGTGCGGTGAGGAAGAAGGTGGTGAGCTCTGATTGGTGGAAGCTGAGCTGGTCTTTCTCCATGTGAGCGATGTGCTCCTTCAGGATGCTCAGCAGCGCCCCCAGCTGACTCTGCGGGGAAACGACAACAAGACGTTAACAGCTGAAAACCATCGGGAACCTCAGAGCGGGAACCTCAGAGCGGGAACCTCAGAGCGGGAACCTCAGAGCGGGAACCTCAGAGCGGGATTTGACGCCGATGACCGTTTAGCGCTGATTTCTACTTTTAACGTTTTTTCTGGCTTGAAGCACGAAAACATTAAATTACAGGATATTACTGCTGCTGTTTGATTTTAGACATTTAACGAAGCTCAGCGTGAGAATTTGGGATTTTAAGTCCCTGATTCCACATTTCGGTGGATGTTTGATTTGTTCTCGTGGAGCCATTTTAAACGACTGACTCCAATAATCAGAGCAAGTGTCTTTGGATCATTCTGGAAAACTTTAAGCCAAGGCGCACACACAAACTTTGAACTTTACTCCTTCAGTAGAAAACAGTAAACACACCTGAAGCTCGACTCTCACCTTCTTATCGACCACCATAGTGTTGTAGCACCTGCTAATGGTGGGCAGTAGGACCCTGGGGGGCAGTTTGGTGGCAAGGGTGCTCCTCAGAGAGGCGAGACGGATGGAGAGCTGAGCGGAGGAGGAGGAGGAGGACGAAGTCTCCATCAGCCGGGTCAGCCGACACACCTGCAAGAACGAAGAGGAATAACGAATAATAGAATCCCTGTGACACTCGCGTCACACTCCAGGTGAGCTGGGACCAATCAGCACGTCTCCTCAAAGCAGCAGCGACATCGAGCCGTACCATTTCAGATGAAAAAAAACGAGGCGCTAGGAAGAGCGCACAGCACGATCCAATCAAAGCACAGCTCCACCGCAATCCTTTATAACCTTTGTTTTGTTTTTCTGATGCAGTGCTCGCGGGGCGGCGTTACCTGTAAGGTGGCGTCGTGCAGGTATGGGCTGATGAAGTGTGGCAGCGTCTCTGTGACCCGCTGCAGGGCAGTGACGGCGCTCAGCAGGTAGATCTCGTTGGTCAGAAGCTCCTTCCTGTTTTGGAGCGCGTGCAGTATGGCTGGCATCAACCTGCGGAAACAAACACGCGTCAGCTGACTGGAGGGCGGCTTCCCCACCTTGTCGTGTGAGGGTGAAGGACGGGCATGACAGACCTGGGTAACTGCGGGATGGCGAGGGCCTTCAGTGTGCTGACCACCTCGGCGATGCAGAGCAGAGCGCTGCCCATCACGTTCTTCTCCTCCTCTGCCGCCGCGACGAGCTCCACGGTTTGCAACAGCACGGGCACGAACGTCTCATGGTGGTCGGACCCAAAACTGCGACAGAGCAGCTTGAGGCTGAAGAGCGCCGTCTGGCGGTTGATGGCCTGCTCCGCTCCGTCCACGACCTTCCTGTGATCTTTGCCCACAATGTTCAGCAGGTCGCCGATCAGCTGGAGGAGCACGGTAACCTGAGGGCAGACAGGAAGTTGATGTCATCGTTTCATACCCAAAACACACTCTGCGGAGAACTCTGACATCACTTCCTGTTACCTGCTGTGCATCCCACTGTGTTCTGTGCTGCAGTTTGTTGTTGAGCAGGTCCATGGCCTTCCTCCTGACCGATGCCAGCTCGTTTCCCATCAGGCCCCTCATCACCGTGATGAAGGTGTCCGTGGGCAGCAGCGCGTTCACCTGAACAAAGGTGAGCAGGTTAGAGCACCTCTGCAGGGCGGCTTTCACTCCAGCAGCAGGAGAAGAAACTGAGGTTAACGGTGGAGGACCTGCTGTTAATGTTAACGAGAAGAGTTTAAATAAAACTGGATTCAAACCTTGTCCAGTACGTCGTAGGCTTTATTCAGCAGAACTCGCCAGAACTTGGCGGTGGGTTTGTCGGCGTTCTCCTCCACACAGCGAGCGATGCTGTGGATGTAGCGCAGGATGTCCTCCAGCAGCCTGAAACACGAACATGACATCACCTTCAACGCCACCAAACGCTCACATAACAACGTGACATCACAGCATCACTCACCTCTGCTGCAGTGGCTGTAGAGATGCGTCTATGTCATCGTCGTTGTCCGCGACCTGAAACAAAATCAAACGTTTATTGTTGTCGCACTGAGCGCGCTCCTTACCGCCTGACCTTCAGTCGCCCACCTTCCCGATGAAGCTCGCTGAGCCGAGCAGCTGAGCCGCGAATGACACGGAGAGGAACTTGAAGTGTCGCAGCTCTTTGCCGCCGTGAGCATCCACGCTGAAGATCAGCTCCTCCACCTTTTCCTCCTCCTTCTTCGCTCCTCGCCGGGCGGCGGGCCGTTTCACTGGAGCTACACAAGACAAACCCAGAAGTCCATCAGACTACGGAGGGCCAAACACGCCAAAACTCTATATATAGAATTAATGACTATATAGAGTCATTCATTCTAAATATCAAATATTTATTCAATTTGGATTAACTCATGTACTTTATACAAATTAGTTTATTTATGTTTCAATTTAAATTCAATTTCCTAAATTTTAAATGAAAGAAATTCAAATTGTTATTTTTTTTAACCATATTTACTTTTATATACATGTTTTCATAGCCATTGTTCTTTGTGGTAACATTTCTGTTTCCTTTCTTAATAATTTACCTGTTTCTTCAAGTCCAGTATTTTACTTTATTTATAGTTATTCGTTTATATCATCCTCTCTTCTTAAATTTAAAATAAATGTCTAAAATTTGAGTCAGAAATAAAAGCAGCAAATATTTTAATTTACCTTGATGTTCATTATTTTAAACATTGTATTTTTAATCTATTACTTTAATGAAAGACAGATGATTGGCTCCTGGGTGTTTCATCTGTAACAGTAAAAATCTGCCAAATGAAACACTCGGAGCATATTGTGATAGTAAGGGATTCTCATTAATATTAATTAAAATGTAAATGAAGTAAACTGATAGACGAATCA
The DNA here is from genome assembly GCF_057382185.1 of Mchenga conophoros. NCBI lineage: Eukaryota > Metazoa > Chordata > Actinopteri > Cichliformes > Cichlidae > Mchenga > Mchenga conophoros. The sequence continues at coordinate 30,825,054 of NC_140533.1, read as the reverse complement.
TAACAAAGGAAATAATTCTGAAAGGAGTCAGTTTCACATTTTAAAAATACAATTGTTATCACTTTTTTCTTTCGATTTGGCACTTACAGTCCTCCATACAAAACATGAATATGTTATTGATGATGTAAAACTTTCGTTTTGTTTTACCATCCTCTTTGTCGTCTGGCAGCTGCAGCAGGAAGTTCAGGATGTTGATGAGCGAGGTCAGCTGATCGCTGATGTCAAACTGACAGCACAGAGAAATCCAAAAGTCCACGTCTCGCTCCAGCGCCGCATCCTGCTCACGAAAACACAAAATAAACTACGTTAAACACGCAGAGACACGAAACGACGCGCTAAACTCCGAAGAAACAGAAGCAGGCGATTGTTACCTTCTCGCTGGTGGAGCCGGCGCTCTGTGTGGCGTGCAGCTTGAACAGGAGCAGCATTAGGACCCAGAGGAAACGGGCGGGACCCAGCGTGGTCACCAGCTGAAACAGGATTGGCAGCCGCCGGTGCTCGGGCACGTGGGGGAGCGCGTCAGCAAACACGTGCATGATCTTCGTCACCACAGCCATCACGTGAGAGGCGGAACTTCCATCAGAAAGCTGCTGGGCCTGTTGGAGGAGGAGCGAGGAAGAGTTATTGCCACGCCACTCGTGTATAACGGGCATGTTTGTCGGCTCCGTCGCCGCCTCACCTGGATCAGAGCAGGTATGACCATCTGCACCGTCTTGTCGATGACTCTGAAGCTGTAGGTGTCGTCCAGCCGCATGATGCTGGCGCCCATGAAGGTGAAGATGGGCATGATGTTGTGGAGGACTTTCTCCTGCAGGAGGAACACGAACGCGTTTGTTTTCTTGCTATTAAATAAATGTTGTTTATTTTAATTCCCATATTTATTTATTATTGATTAATTTCTTTCCTTTAATTCTTCTCTTCTAAAACAAACCTGATACTAAACATACCAAAAATCAAAATTACTGCTTTATTTCTTTTATTTGTATCAGTTGCTGTAACTGCATCACTAACTGCTTCTCGTGTTTCCTTCTTTGGGTTCATTAAATTATAATTAAAAGTAAAAATAAAAAAAATAAGAAACAATAGTCTAATATTTGTTTAAAATGTTGGCTACATTGGTCCTCCATATCCATCAGGACATCAATATTTTTTCGTTTGTTTAAACCAGGCACGCGAAGGGTTAACTGATGGCACGACATAGCGGGACTGGCCATCGGACATACCGGGCGTGATTTTTCGCTTTTATGGGCCGATGGTTTTTTTTTTTTGCAACAGTATTAAAGGTGGTGGATTGGCCAGATGCTGGCAGATGTGTAAAAATAACTCAGTTGTTTGCTGGTGGCTGTGGCGGAGCTTCCACAGAGGCCAGCAGGTGGATGAAGGGAGGGGAGGCAGGAGGAGCAGAGACCCGAGGCGGTGAACTGAACTCCAGGTAAGAAGTTATGAGCTGCAGTCTATCTGGGTCAGATATGAACCAAGTTTAGTTTATTTTCGTTGTGCTGACTTTTTACAGTCAGTTACAATAACTCGTACTGCTACTAGCTAGCATGACGGAGTTTCTATACAGCTGGGTGGTGCTATGATGTTACTGATAGTGAACTTTATTTTATTCATAAGGTTAGTTAGTAACTGCCAACCGTGCCTCTTCTTCTCTCATTCTCCCCCCTCTCTCTCCTGTTGCTACTTCAATCATGAAACTGATCAGTGATCAGCTGATCGGCTCTCTTGTTTGTTTATCGCTCACTTTGCGCCAGAAAGAAGAAACCAGCGGATGTCGCGCTAAACAACAGCAGCACGTTTAAGCTTGATCAGCTGTTGTTAGAATTTATTTAATATTAATTTCTAGTATCAGCTGATGTTTGCTGGAGCCACAGCTGTAAAGCTGCTGGTCATGATGGTTTGGATATGTGGTGAGAGGGAAACATGAAGATGAAACCAGGAGATGTCCTTACTGAATCATCAGAGCTGTGATGGAGAAACAGGTTTACCTTTTAGGTGACATGGATGAGCTGAAGTTATGAACTGTTTCTGAGAGACAAATAACACCAGGATCCTTTTCTAAGTAGCTGACAGCTGGTGACTGTGCAGGGGCGGGTCTAGCAAAGCTTTGCCGGGGGGGCGGGTAGGGCATTAACAGGGAGAGGGGGGCAGCTGGAACCCACAGCTGTGCGTGTTCATGGAGCTGCATGTTCACCTGCTGGACGTCACTACCTGACAAGTTTAACTCTTCAGGACATTGCAGAGGCCTTACTGACAGTGTTTGGCTCCACATGTCTGTGTGAGCAGGTTTTCTCCCACATGAGTCCTCAGGCAGCCTCTGAATGCTGGACACTGGGAGCCCAGAGATCACAGTAACATGTGTGTCTCTGTGTTAACAAACATGCCATACTGGCCCCGTTTATTTTTCCTATCATTGTTGTGAGGAGACCATAAATTGCATTTGCATTTGCTGTTGTGGATAAAAAGTCTTTTTTGTTTCAAACTATCTGATAACTATTCGCTGACAGCTGCAAACATCTGTGAACAAATATGATCCTATAACGTGTGTAACTGTTCATATAGAGCGTTATTACATTTAATGCTAATGCATCATACGGCACACTGGCTTCTGAGGAACGTTTAGATGCACTCATCATCAGACAGGTTGCCCCTGATTTAAACAAACACTTCTGCCGCCATGATGTCATCACAGACGTGCAGAGGAGCTTCAGTCTCAGGGGGCGGGACTTAGACCGCTCTTTGTATCAGTGACATAAAACTCTCAGCTGCAAACAGAGACGGAGGAGGAAGAGCGAAGGTGGTAGTGGACAGACAGAAGAGGAGGTGGAGCTCTCACGGGGAAGATGGCGGCGGCGGTGCCCAGCAGCAGCAGGGCGTGGTGGTGAGTCTGCGGCACGTCGGACGTTCGGATGCACTGAACCACGAGCTCCACGCTGAACTTGTCTTCATCCAGGACGTCTGCACAGAGCGAGGAGAGCGCAGTGAGGCAACAAACACACACACACACACCTTCATCATCCTCCTCTGACACCCACCTGCAGCCACAGCTCCTCCACCTGCAGCCACAGCTCCTCCACCTGCAGCCAGTTTGTGGCAGATGTTGAGCAGGCAGCTGAGCAGCAGCTGCTTGGTGTACTCCGTGTTGGCGTTCTCATCGGAGCACGGCTCCATGCTCCTGACGACAGACAGAGTTATTATTACTCAAGTGTTTGTTTTTCTTTTGTTACTTCAGTTGCATTTCCATGTTTGAAATAAAATTCTATCGATCAATTTTTCATCTTTTTGTTACTCCTGTCTTAAATAAACAAACAGAAGAAGAAAAAACTCCAGAAGCTCCACTTTCAGATTGGACCTCTCTGCAGCCCGGAGTCAAAATCCTGCTTCCACTTCCACACGACTCCAAACACGGATCAAATCCACACGAAGTCCTAATGAGGACTTTACTACAGCCTTCATTCTTCTTTCAGTTTAGATGAAATGACAAAACATGAGAAACTGTAGGATGTGGCGTTTCCTGTCATGTTACCTGGCGAGCAGCGAGAACAGAACCGGCACCAACACCTGGGCTCTCTTCACTTTCTTCTTGTGCTGCAGCAGCTCCAGGATCAGAGTGACTCTCCGCCACGACACAGCGCCCCCCTCTGGAGCCGCGCCGCTGCTCTCCTGAGGTTTCCTGAACACACGCAGCGGTTCACACCGATCACTCATCGTGGACGCGCCACGCTTTCAGACTGAGGCTGCTTCTGGAAAATTGTGGCTCAACTAAAAGCTGAAATGTTGTCGGGATTCGTCCTGAAACTATCAGAAGGAAATCAGACCTGTTACAGGGTGAAAGTGCAGATCGGGGCCCGCAGGCTGCACGGGCGGTAAACAGCTGACGTCAGCCGGTTTAACTCATTTCTATCAACTTCAGTTCAATAATTACATCATTAAAATGGAAGGACGAGAAACGAGACAACAGCGCCACCATCAGAGTCAACCCTGAACTACAACATTGTTTTCAAGCAGATCGTCAGTAAATAAGCACAGGAGCAAATCTTCGTGTCGCGTTGCACAGAATGATCCGCCTACAACTATTAATTTGATTCGTTGTTTTCAGCTGCAGAAATCCGTGTTTGTCTGAAGGGAAACTGGTCCGATCACGTGACCTCAGGAACGCTTCAGGGCGCAAATACCTCTGCGACAGTCGGCTCCGCCGGGTCTGCTGCACCGTCACGCTGACTTTGGGTTTTTCTGGAGGAGCGAGCTCATTGGCCAGCAGCTGACAGTCAACGACGACCTGAGGCGAACACAAAGGTCAAACGTTCAGCGATTCATCCCCAAACAAACGACCGTTTCACTATCAGCCATCTTTCTTCTTTCACGAGAAAGAAAAATGT
>NC_140533.1:30775675-30815675 GCF_057382185.1 Mchenga conophoros | reverse complement strand
CCTGAAACACAACGAAAACCGCCATTAACCACAACGCCATCAAGCAGAACGCCATCAGACCCGTTAACCATCGTCTCACTGACCTCCAGGACTTGGAGAGCGGCGGCTACGACCTCCGGCGATTCGTCCTTCAAACGCTCCGTGACGGCGTCTTTCAGGAAGTCGTCATCCAGACTCTGCTGCTGCTCAGAGGAAACACGACCCTTAATATGTGTGGTTAAAAATGTCAGCCCGCTCAGGACCCGGAGCAGAGCCCTGAGGCGCCCCAAAGCTACACAATCACCTGCCTCAGAGGTCAAAGTTCACCTGAATGAAAGACACAGAGGATTAAACAGGAAGTCTACCTGTCCAGCGGCGATAAGGTCCTTCAGGCGCTCCACGGCCGAGACTCTGACCGACGGCTGAGGGTGTTTCAGGCTGAGCAGCAGCGACGTGTCCGAGTCGCCTAAAATCTGCCGACGCAGAAGGAAGACCGTGAGCTCAGAGAGACGAAGACGCCACAGTTCACCTGAGCAACGCCGTTTTGTAGCTCACCTGATGTTTCCCGCTGCTCAGCGACAAAGACAGAAACCGGTGGAAGAGCCGTTTCTGCGCCGTGCTGCCGATGTCGGTCACATGACCTGCGAGGACGCCGTCCAGAGCTGCACAGTACCTGATGGAGGAGAAAACTTAAACGCGGCTCCGCCCTCTGTATCCCAGAACAGCTGCGGCCGGCGGCCATGTTTTCACTGCTGTTTGCGTGCAGACTCGTTTACCTGAACACGGTTCTGCGACACCTGTGCTGAACCAGGAACTATATATTTACTCGTACGTACTTGGACTCGAACAGGCGCACCAGAGGCAGCAGGCGCTGGTCGAGGGCCGACAGCTCTACAGGTGAGCGCTCGCTCTGACTCAGATACTCGTCCAGCAGCAACCTACGGGACAAACACGGCAGCAGTGAGAAGACATGTCGCGTGATTGGCTGCGTGGTCGGCTGAGAGGAGGCTTACCGGGCCGCGGTGTGGTCCAGGTCTTTGGTCAGCAGGACGGACTCCAGGATGGACTCCAGCACTGCGAGCCGGTCCGTCTCACCTGTGACACAAACTCAGGTCAACTCCACCTGCGGCGCTGTAAAGCATTAGACGTACATGCAGCAGGCCTCACCTGAGCTGCTGATGAACACGCTTTGGACCAGGTGAGGCAGCAGGTAGCGGAGCAGAGGGCTGACGTCGTGAACCGCCGCCATGACCTGCAGCGTCGGCACCAGCGCCGCCATCGAGCAGAGACGGCCGGCGGCTCTGAGCACACGAGAAGGAACAGACAGGTGAGAGGACGTCACGCCTGGACAGAGCGTGCCCGAAACATCACGACCAGGCGGCGTCTGTCCTACCTGGGCCCCACGGCGCCCTCCTTCTGGTTCTGCAGCAGCACGATGAGGCAGCCCACGCCCTCCTTGGCGAGGACGGGCTCTTTGATCAGAGACTTGCTGATGTGCACGGCGAGGCTGTCCACCAGGCTCGCCTCCATCACCACCTTCACCGCCAGCTGGCACACGATCATGTAGGTGGCGGCTTTATAGTCCGCAAGCGACGACTTCAGACCCTGAGGAGGCAACGACATGTGCGAGGTTAAATCTCACGTCACCTGTCGGGTCGGGGTCATGTGAATAATGGCGCACGTTACCGTCTGCACGTATGGCAGCAGCTTGGAGATGATGGTGTTGGACACTCTGTCCACGGCGTCCAGGGCGGGGACGATGGTGCAGGCGTAAAAAGAGAAGATGACTCTGAGCTGGGAGCAACTTCCCGAATGTCCGGAATACGCCTGCAGAGGAGAAGGAGAGCAGTGAATGCAGGTAACTGTGCAGGCGTCCCGAGAGCCTCGCCGCGACGTCGACAGGTAACAGGAGGGGTCAGGGAGGTCACCTCGATGGACCGGGTCACCAGGCTGCAGATGAAGTCCATGAAGCTCAGGTCAGTGTAGCAGTGAGCGATGAGAGTTCCTCTGGATAACGGCACGCCGGGTTTCTGAACAAACAACGACAAACAAAACGATTTCACGTCACTCTGATCAGCAGACGGACCTCACAGGCGCTCCAGCTCAGGCGAGTCACCCACCTGCAGGCCGCGCAGCCAGTTCCAGCGACTCGTGGCGTCGCTGATCTTCAGGAGCTGCAGGACTCTGACGAACACGTTGGTGTCGTGATACGGCAGCGCGCAGGCGAGCAGGCTGTCGGCATTGTACAGCTGGATGTGGAAGCTGAACACGGGAAAACACGGAGTCATCACGCGAGTATAAAACAGGAAACAGAGTGTGAAGGAGAGCTTCTGTGCACATTTAAGGTTCATCTAGTTAAACATCTGTTTGACTAATTAAATACGAAAAATAATCGTCAGCATTGCCATAAATGTGTTAATGAGGCGTCAGCGCCTTAAAGCTGCCGTTTCCTGAAGGACTGTTTGCTCCAGTGAAATCTTAAATCAGAAGTTTTCTGAATGGACTTTGGTTTGTTTTTCATTTATCTAATGAGTCACTGTTCAAACACAAAGTGTCATTTTCTGTATAACTGAGCTGCGACGCCTCAGTGGCTTACCGGTGAACGAGCCACTCGATGCACTTGTGAGCCGGTTTGAGAAGGAAGTATGGGCAGAGGCGGGTGAGGAAGAGCGAGATGCCGGCATCCAGCTTCTTGTTGACCTCCTTGGATTGAATGCTGCGCTCCAGGGTCGTCGAGGCGGGACTGAACAGGGTGCTCTGAAACTCCAGGAATGCCGGCTCGATTCCCAGTAGCTCCTCCAGCCCGGTGCATCCTGCACGAGGAAGAGGACAGACAGGATGAAGGTCAGGGAGGAAACGGGCTGGAGCAGGAGAAGAGGAAGAGGAGGGCGGGACTCACCGAGGGCGTAGAAGGTGCTCCTGTCCATGGACGCTGCCTCTTTGGGGTCAAAGAGGAGCGAGGCGACCTCACTGCGGGTCAACAGGTTGGCATCGCTCTGAGGCAGCGCCAGCCTCTTCAGCTGGTGAGCTAACGACGTCATGATGTACGATGAATCTGACAGACACAAAAACAGCCAAATTCTGATGTCAGTCTGAGGCCTCTGCACAAAACTTTATTTAAACAGCAGGAAAACAGTTACATGAATCTTTAATAAAAAATAATCAACATCACCTCCTTTTTCTCCGTGTTTGTCTTAAAGGGGGAAACCTTAAATCTGCAGATTTTTAAAGGGAGTTTGGAATGTAAATTACACAGCAGATGAAAAAGGGTCACACACAAACACAGAAACAGCAGGTTTGAAATTTACATGTTGGATCAATATTACGGTACACGTGATTAGCAGAAATAGCATATTGAACAGCAGCTATGCAAAGACAACTATTAAAACCAAACAACTGAATAATAACTTTTTTCCTCACGAATTTCAGAGTGACTGAAGAAGTGAAAGTTAAGCTCACTTTTACACAGGGCTACATTGTCTTTTAAACAAAAAATCTTAAATCTAAAGTATTTTTAAGGGACAGATGAGCCCGTTAATAATCAGGGAAACGTGGTTCCTCTGCAGCTGCGCGTTAGTAACAAAGTTTCTACACCATTTAACTCTTTAACATCAAAGCCACAAAAACTCCGGAATTATTTATTTAAAAGCCAGAAAATCATATTTAAGTTGTTTACTGACAAACTCGATCACAGCCGACTTTAAAGCCAGATCGCCTTCTGTTAAAATACAGATTTTAATGAAACGTTTACATGGGTGGGCGCGTCCTGACATGAGCGGAAACGTTAAATCTGCCGTTTTCTGAATGAAATTCTGCATGTACAATAACTCGAGACTTATACGTTACCTCGCTTTCTGAGCACTCTTTTCGGTCAACGATCCAGATTACATGCAGCTCACAGAGAGTTTAGACTTATTCCGCCCGCACTAACACGCGGCGCTTTTATCGGGTCACAGATTAACTCGCTGTGACCGGAAATACGCGTCAAATCCAAAAAGCCTCAAAGGCTCTCCAACACTTTCAAACGTTTCAACATTTCACCGAAAAAACACAAAACTCAAACCTGAGTCCTCAAACAGCACCGACACACGTGCGTACGGTGCTCGACGTGACCGGGATCCTTCTACATCCGGTTCACTCCGGATGTTTTCCTTTTTTTCCCCCCCCAATCTTTGATGACGACGCGAGATGATTCACCCCATCTACTTCCGTAAACTTGTTTTTAACAATCCGAAGAAAAACGCTTTAAAATCAAATTCAAATATATTCAGTTAAAATAAATAAAACTGAATCAATTTACATGGAAATTAATAAAAAGTACAAAAAAACTTGAACGAAAATCAGAGAAAAATAAAATGATTCTATGATCATAATATAATTTAATTTTGGTTTAAGGTTCTACATATTTTACAAAACACAACATTATAATGAAATAATTATTTATTCTTATAATGTTGTGTTTTAAATAAATAATAACAATAATAGCTATTATATTTATATTATTAGTCTTTAAAAAAGATTGTATTTTATTTTGAAAGGTAGGTTTGGATGACTTCCGCACTGAAAGCGTCGCTGCAGATACTTTAAATGTTAAAAACATTTTGCAGCCAAAACCTGATTAGAAGAAAAAAAGCTGAATCAAACTTGCTGCCACTTCCTGTCCCACTCTGTTCCAGCGCGTTCCCACACAGACGAGCAGAGACCAGGTAAATAAGAAGTGCTTTATTTACAGATAAATAACAGCGTGACCAGAGAAAACACAAACATGTATTTAAATGTTCTTCAGTGGACTCATGCCGTGGTGAAGGCGGTTCCCTCAGTAACAGTCGGCGTGGATACGTTAGAGCAGTTTCCTCCTTCCTGCTCCGTGTCCTCAGACGGGCCTCAGGTCGTCGGGGACGGGGATCCGTTTGAGTTCGTCCACGTAGGTCGAAGGCTCCTTAAAAACGTCTTCAAACAGGAGCTTCATCAGCTCGCTCACATATTCTGGAAGACATGGAGGTCACTGTAAACCACACTGGTGTCAATAAAGTTGGAGAGTTCAGCCTCTCCTCTGTGTGTGTGTGTGAGCTGTACTCACTGGGTTTGGGCTCGCTCTGCTGAGGCTCGGCGGTGACCTCTGAACTCCTGTCTTTGTGTCTCTCTGCGTCCTCGTTGAAATGCATGGCGGCCAGGTACAGCCTGGAAACAAGATCCACTGTCACACAGGTGTTTGAAGCTGTGACATCAGAGCTGAAGCAGCAGCGTTTACCTGCAGAGCACGCCGACGAACGGGAAAGCGACGTTCTTCGGCGCGAAGCGGCGCACAAGCCAGTGGAAGCGTTCCAGCGTGGACGCCTGGTGGTCGTGACTCAGTTTCCCGACATCGGCGAGAATCCGCTTGTTGAGCAGGAGCTTCTTCAGCTTGTGCAGAGCCACCGAATCTGCAGCCACACAGGTGAGCACAGACACACCCACAGGTAAACAGTCAGCCAATAGCAAAGCAGCAAAGAGTTAAGCCACGCCCATCACAATAAATCAAATAATAAAACTGTTTGTTAATTGCCCTTTTAACGCCCCTCCCCCTCAGCCGAGGCTCTTAACAGCGAGTGGGTGGAGCTTGTGTCTAAGCTGACTATGTCAGGGGCGTCCTCTCTGTGATGTCAGCAGGGATGACTCATCTGAGCGCTGAGAGTGGACGTCACACCCTGCTGGACACATTTGAAAGGCCAGCAGTCACATGACTTGACCAGAGGTTTATGACATCATTACGTGCGAGAGGTCAAAGGTCACTGTTTACAGAGGGTTAATTTATTCGTCTTCTCTCTGCGTCTCTGGAGCTGAGATGAGTCACGCTACATCAGAGTCTGACTGCCGCGTTATTGTGGACACCGCCGCTGTGATGTCACAGGCTGGTTAGCCAGGTGAGCGGCTTCACCTGTCAGCCAATGACTGGACAGTTTAATAATCATACATTTTATTCGTGGGCGCCTTTAAAGCCCAGACTCTCCACCTGAGGCAGAGGCCATCTTCGCCCCGAGCAGGTGAGGTCCACATGCACAGGTGTGACTGGCTCTGATTGGCTGACACTCACCTGGCTGGAACCACTTGCTGGGATCCATGGACACGCGGTTAGGATGCGCGCACGTCGGGAACAGCGGGTCGTCGTGCGTGTGGACGTTCTGGATGTGGTTCACGAGGGATTTCCACTTCGCCACCTTCTCAGGCGCGGACGTGGAGGTCGTGGCGCTCCAGTAGACGTGGTTCCTGATGCTGGGCAGCCACCGCCGCACCAGCAGGCACTCTTTACTCTTCGCCAGCTTCTTCAGCTTCCTGGACAAACCTGCGGAGAAAAACATGTTAGCGTGTGTCTGACGGCTTATCGTCACGTGACCACGCCGTACCGACCCTTCTCCAAGTGCTGGATGTTATAGTAATGGCGGACGTTTCGCTTCCTCAGGTATTTCTGCACGCGCGCGTGGCGGTCGGTCACGATGTGGTCCACGCTCAGGCGGTTGACCTGGAGGAGATCGAGGCCTCGCCGCAGAGCCTCCGTCTCCACGTGCGAGCTGCCGCTGACCCCGGCGCTCTGAGAGGATAACCATAAACAGTCACGTGATCAGCTCTTACTTCCTGTTGGCACAGAGCGAGCGTTACCTGAATGAGCTGGATGTCGATGACGCTGCTGCTGCTCAGGTGCATCAGGGTGTAGCTGCCCAGCTTCCCGCAGTGTCCTGTCAGAGGAAATGACATCATCAGGCCAAAGTAACCACAAGGTGACAAAAACAAGACACTAATGATGGCGTTTGCTCACCCAGCAGGTCCGCCCTCATCCGCCCTCCCACCGCCACGCTGCCCTCGCCCCTCAGGCGCTCCATCAGCACCTGCTGGTCCCGCTTCCACTTGTGGTTGATGGCGGGCTCGAGGAACATGCGGGCGTGCCTCCTGAAGGTGTCGGACTGGAACACCTGGAGGTTCATGGCTCTGCACACCTGCAGGTGACGCACAGCAGACACGCGCCGTCATGGAGGACGTCTGCACGTGCGCACACTCGGACAGTGACGTCAGAGTTTTACCGTCACGTGTGCTCGGGTCAAAGGTCAAGGTTACCTTCTCCACGTGACTGAATGAGCCTCCGGTGAAATAAATGGCCGCAGACATCTGCAGGTTTCCTAGCGGCGTGCTTCCCGCCACTGGCTGGCTCTCCCACTTCCTGCTGTAGTCACAGCTGGGGCACAGCTGGCTGAAGGAGACGAAGGTGCCCATCCGCCGCCGCCGCACCTCGCAGCTCAACCCGCACACGGGACAGGTGAGGAAGAGGTCTCTGAGACAGCTCTCAAACACGATGTATTTGGGGTCGTTGTAGTGGGAGGGCGTGGCCTCCGCCTCGCTGTGTGGGTGGAGAACAGCAGGTCAGACGTTTGCTGCACAGACAGACAGGAACCTGCAGGAGGCGCCGGCACCTTACCGACTGTCGGGCGGCTCGCTCGAAGACTCGTCCGGCTCATACGGCTCGCAGATGGGGTCGTACTGGTCGGATGCTTCGGGGAGCTCTGTTTCCTCCTCTGGCTCCTCCCCCTCCTCTTCTTCCATCATTTCCAGACGTGGTCTCTTCGCTGGTCTGACACCCGGCTGAATCCCCGTCTCTGATTGGGTGGTCACCGTTCCCACGTTACAGTGTAAAACCGAGGCCTGTGTGGCTGAAACGCACAAAACACGTTTTACACTCTTTAAAACTGAACAAAGCTTCCTCTTCATCACAGTCCAAAACCTGCAGTTCCTCCACCAACCAGCAGGGGCCAGCAGTTAGTATGTGGCCATCTTTTACTTACAGTGTGTGGCACTCATACCCACCTTTGCTTCTCACGTGCTGCTTCAGCGTGTTGTAGGACAGCTGAGTGGCGGCGCACCTCGTAGATGGGGAGTAGGACGTCTGCGTGCCCACCGACACCATGTAGTGACAGAACTGCGTCGCCACGGAGACCTTGGGTTCAGGGTCGGTCTGACAGGCGGTGTTTCTGAAGCGAGTGAGGGGCAGCAGCACCGGACTCTGCTCACAGGAGAGAGGCCAAATCAGGGGTGCCCAATCCCGGTCCTCGAGAGCTACCGTCCTGCAGCTTTTAGATGCATCCTTGTTCCCACACACCCGAATCAAATGAATGGCTTGTTATCAGGCCTTTGCCAAACACGATGGCATGCTGAAGAGGTAATCAAACCATTTGATTCAGCTGTGTTGGAGTAGGGATGCATCTAAAAGCTGCAGGATAGTAGCTCTTGAGGACTGGGCAGCCCTGCGCCAAATGATATGTAATGCACTACGGAGGACCCAAGGTGCCAAAATAAGTAAACGACTCCATAATTATTCATGGAATATTCGATTAAAACTGTAGACTTTAATTTTAAAAATATAAAGGACTCAAAGCGGAAAGATCAGAGACACTGGTCCACGTCGGCCATGTTGATGACGGTGCATTAAACGGTTTTGGCTGTCGCCCACATTTATGAACTTTGTGGCTAACGGTTCAGAGGAGGCGCCACGAGGAGCTGAAAATCTTTAAAACAGCTCAGTTAATGTTTCTGTTTTTTATAATTAGAATGTTGTTGTTTCCCTCAAGCAGAAGCAGAATACATTAAAGTAATGTAAACAAAAAAATATTAATATTATCATTATTTTCAACCGTTTATTTTTACATTAATCGGCTTCATCGCAGATTTCAAATGTGTAACTGTTGACATGATTCCAACGTATTAAAATTGAGACTTTCCCCCAGACTGCAGGAGGTCCCAGGAGCTCTGCGGGGCACAGGTACAGGTAACGGACAGCAGGCGAGCCGCTGCACGCTCACCTTCACCTGACAGGTTTAACCTCTGCAAACAAAAGCAGGTGCAGCAGATTCATTTCAAACAAATAGCGAGGACTTCCATCATTCCCCAGCATGTTTAAAACATCAACAGAGAGCAGGACATCCACCTTTTGCTCATCCATCATTTTTCCTCTTCTCCGATCCTTTCACTGCTCATACCGAGGCTCAGAACAGCTTTAGCTGCTCTTCTTTACCACGTCCGTGTTCAGCAGGTTGAGGAGATATTCGTGCCTGATGATGTCACTCAGACCCAACCGAGGTGTTTCTGAAGCAGCTGACAGACGAATGCTCAGAACGCCTCACCCTGCAGGTGTGACTTTGTCATAAATGCTGATAGTGCTATATCGATAAACAGCCAAATTATCGATACAGTGAAAGTATCGGTCAGGCTCTAACAGCACTGTACTGATGTCCAGCAATGACTGTGCACAATATTATGATACCATCACTGCACTACGTTTTGTTACCTTTCTTGCGAAGCAGTTGGTGACATGTCTGTGAAAAGTGCTATATAAATAAACTTTTACTTACTTACCAACTCTAAATACTAAAATAATTAAAAGGTTTTTGGAAAAAACATTGAGTCATTTCGCTTATTTTGGCCGTTTTGGTGCTCCATATACTAACTGCTGATCAGATCAGAAGTTGGGAGTATTTTTAAAATTAATTCTGGTTTTTAAAAAGAAAAAAGTACAGCTAAGCTAGCGCTGATTTACTGACACTTATAAGGTGTCGCTTTTATGAAAGGATGTAATGACACTTATAGGTTTGGTTTACACCAGTTATCAGAGTATTGACAAATATGGCCAATACAATCATAGCATAATAATAATAATTATTGGTTTTTAACGACTGTTTAACAATACAACCTTATTTACGGAGTAACGGTCTTATTCTTATTATTAGTTTTTGGCATGTTTGAACCTCCACAGACGGTCACGGTTTAGCCGTTTATGTCGTTATTTTCAGGCTTTTTCAGTGTTTTTCTGATAAATTCGGTTTTTATTTTTTTATTTTTTTTTATTTATTTTTTTACACGTTAACTGAGACCGTTAGCCCGGTTAGCCATTTTTGTTGTTTTTTGATCCCGCCGGTGGATTTAAACCGTTTCTACCGTCCGTTTCCCGGTGATCCGGGACTCGGCAGCTACTCGCCGCGGAGATCCCCGGGCTACACTGAAACTCACCGCCGCCGCTTTGGACTCCTCTACGTCCCCGTGGATGAACGGCAGCGCCCCGTCCTTCAACAACAGCCTGGCCGAGAAGCCGGCGTCATACTGGGCTTTGTTGACGAACGAGTCCTCGGAGAAGTGGCGCGAGCAGACGTACACGGTGGCTTTGGGCGGCCGCTGGTCTGAGAACAGGTACTGGATCCACTGCTGCCGGATCCGCTCCTCTTTGGGCAGCGCGAACAGGTTCAGCTTCCCCTCGCAGCCGAAGATGCATTTCTTGGGAGACATCCTGGTCCGAGTCCCGCTCCTGCACACGGAGCTGGAAAACTTCCCGAGTCCAAGCGCGAGGAGGAGGAGGCGGAGCCCGCTCCCGTGACCATATAAGGAAATCCCCGCCAGTTAAAGTCCACGCGGCCAAGAGGCAACCCCCCCCCCCCAAAACGGTCGGAGCAGACGCAGGGAGTACTCAGATTACTCCAGCACGGACTGACCTCGTTAGCTGAGATTCAGGCCATGTTTCACGTTCCCGCCACCACTTTAACACCGTGAATGTGACAGCAGGTACAGGGTCGAACTCGGATGTTTCTGAAAAAAGTTGAATATCCTCAAAGTTATTTTAAAGTAGTTCCGTTAACAAATGATAACAGGCGAAATCATCTGTTAATGTGATGTTCTTTGGAAAATTTGTTTTTTCTGTTTTCAAACGTTCACTCACTGCAATAAAACAATATTTTAATGAATAGTCTCTATACGTTGAACTCGGAGTGAACCATCTCAAATCAATATAATCTTTTTCATAGAGCGTGTCGCACCTCCGGCCACAGGGGGGCGTAAATCACTGCTGGCGCTATAAAATGCCCCCACTGTAAACGGCTAGTGTTAAGTCTCCTGTCTGTTGTTAGTGTGAATGTGATCCCCTGAGAGGAGCTCACGGAGTCTGCTTTCATCGCTACGCTGCTAACCGGCAGGTTCTTAACGGGAACACCATTTAACTGTCTCCGCCAGCTCTATCTGTCGCTCGCTAGCTGCTAACAGCTAGTGGCCGACGTCTCTCCCTATCTGCCCCCCGCTGCGGGTGAGCACAGCGTTTTTCCTCTCTGTACCGTCCTGATTAACTTTTCTTTTTCTACTGTTATTTTCTGTGAGCGCTAACGCTGACGTTAGCAGAGCCACGGTTCGTTTTTCGCGGGGGTCCGCCCACTGTGGGATTTTACTGGCTACGCACAACATCATTTACGTGAGCTGACCGCGGATTGGTTGGAAGCTGACAGCTTGCAGTTAAAAGACTGCACACGTGGACTCAATTGCAAACAAACAGAGCGGACACGCGCACGCGGGTGTAGAAGGGCGATTATATGTAAGTAGAGTAACGATGGTGATGGAAGGAACAATAAAGACACAAGAATAAAAATGTTGGGTTGTGTGTTTACGTGTTTCACCCCGCTGTGCAGTTGATAATCACCTAAAACACGCGATCTTATTTTCCCATCAGCCTCTCAGGTGAGGGCGCTCTCAGCAGGTGAAGGGGGAGCATTGCAGCGCCACCTGACAGCTCAGCAGGAAGTCGGCGTTTACCTGAAGGTGAGGGCTGCTGGGTAACTGAGTCTGAGGTGGCAGCTGGAGATAATGGATGATCCTCCTTTGTCTCGTCCTCGCTCTCTGTGCAGCTCCTCATTTGTTTTGAGACAGCTTTCTTCTAATTGGCTGCTCCTCTCAAACAGAAGGTTTGAGTGGTAGGTGGGTGGGGCTCTACGGTGAAATGTCCCCCTTTCTAAACCCACTCTCTTCTGATTGGCTGACTTCTGGACTCCAGCACCCAGTTTGACCACATAAAGAATTTCTTTCTTAGTTTTGAAGTAACATCCTGGTTATTTGGGGGGAAGAGGAACAGCAGGCTGAACACCTGTAAACACCCGAGCGTGCGAACATGTGGCGGGAAATATCTGACTTTATTTATTCAATAAAAATATCAGTGTCCTCACAGAGATAGAAGTGTGTGTGAGAGCAGCTGACTGACCCACAGACAGGAAGTGTAAGCAGGTTAAAGGTGAACTTCAGCTGCTGGCTGGATCTGTGTGTGTGTTAGAGTTGGTGTGATTTGTGTGTTTGTGGCAGCGTTGTTGGCGGCTCTGCCGGCCACCATGAGTGACGAGGACCTGCAGAGCTGGGGCTGGACTGACCTGTGTGTATGCTCGGCTTCTTTCTCTGCGCTGTTGTATGTAGGTCAGGTGTCTGATAAGGTTGCAGGGATTTGGGGTGTGTGTGTGTGTGTGTGTGTGTGTGTGTGTGTGTGTGTGTGTGTGTGTGTGTGTGTGTGTCTTCAGTATTTCAGGAAGAAGCTGTTTGTGTGTTCCTGCTGCGTTGCTGCAGCGTGTCTGCAGCTTAAGTGTTTCAGGACACTCGAGTTTAATCATTAAGCTGAAGCTGCTTTTAATCCAGAGTTTAATGAAGGAAACGAGTATCTGCAGCTCGCCGTTCGTCTGGTTAACACGACCCCAGACCTCCATCGATCTGCCTTCATATCACAGGAAATGCGGCTCGGAATACTAATAAGATTCCTCCGTACATGCTGGGAACTTTAACGTTTTATTAATCTGCATTTTATGGCTGACTTAGTGAGACTCTTATTATAAAATTAAAACCTGCTGGAGAAACCTGTTAGAATCATATTTGGGAAGTGTTGCACAGTTTTCTGTGTGTGTGTGTGTGTGTGTGTGTGTGTGTGTGTGGTCGTGTGTGTGTGTGTGTGTGTGTGTGGTCGTGTGTGTGTGTGTGTGGTCGTGTGTGTGTGTGGTCGTGTGTGGTCGTGTGTGTGTGTGTGTGTGTGTGTGTGGTCTATTGATCAGATTCATACATCATCACCGATGTAAACAAACAGTCTGTATAATTTGTTTTTTAATTGTAGACTTTTAATCAGATTCTTTCCTCTTTATGTTTTAACAGTTTTTTCATATTTAAAGGAAAAACGTTCCTCCTGTCAAGTTTCAGTGTTTTCTCATTATGTCCTTGTACATTTTAAAAGCTTACTTTGCATCTAATTCTTTTATCCATGATGTAAATATGTTTCTTACTATATTCTGTTAAAATGGTTTTCAGCTTTATTTGATCAGGTTGCTTAAATTGGCAACATTTTCAGACTTTGTTTCCATGAAGGAACACGCCTCTTCCTGTTCCTGCTCCCTCATCTTCCACGCCTGTCTCCTCAGCTCCACCTACTCGTCGTCGGACTCTGAGAAGGAGCTGCAGGTCACCTCCTTCCTTCGGGCGAGGGTCATGTCGAGACGCAGCCTGCGGCTCGATGAAGGCCTGCTGGACCGCAGTCTTCCTCGTGGCAGCGCTTCCTTTAGTGCGGGAGGAGGCGACTGGAGGAACAGCAGGTCAGTGTGGACGTCTGCTGAAGGTGCGTTCTGTTCAGGTCTGCTCCTCCTTCACCTCCTGCCTCCTTCTGCAGGTCGCTGAGGTCCCGTCGCTCCCAGCAGCATTCGGTCTCCTGCTCCGAGTCGCTCCTCGATGCGCCGCATAAACCTACCGTCATGGCACTCCACAACAGCAGCCTCCACAGCGTGGCGTCCGACGCCTCCCTGCTCTCCTCCCTGCAGAACGAGTCCTCCATCCAGGAGCAAACGCAGGTCGACGCGTTCTGGGGTACGAAGCCTGCTCATAGATTTATAATGATCTCTGTTTACAGAGCGCTTTGTGTAGTGCTTTTCCATGGCAACAGCACAGGTCATCAGATCCACAGATTCAATATTCTTACTTTGATTACTTTGGTCTGATGTTTTCAGTCGAAGGAAATGATCTGGGTTCAGTTCTGGACTCGTTAGCCTGCTATGTTGAGTTTGGAGCATCTGTGAGCACAAGGCTCGCCTTGTTGACCGGACCGACTCTAGTTTAACCTTGATCTTCCTCCTCAGGTTTGGACCACGACTCGGATTCCAAAGGTGAGCCTGCGCCCCCGCCCGCCTGCGCCCCCGCCCGCCTGCGCCCCCGCCCGCCTGCGCCTGACTCGTAAAGGCTTTGATAAGGGGACACGATGAGTCAGTTTCATCATGTCCTTGTGTCTGTCTGCAGAAAGCACCATCATCGCGGAGCAGAGCAGCGTCGCACTGAACAGCACTCTGATTGGTCTAGACACCCTCTGCAGCAAACACCCGGGCCAGGCCAGCAGGGTTTTCTGTAAAGACTGCAGCGCTCTGAAATCTGAGCCGCCGCTGGGTGAGAAGGAGGCCGGCTCCGCTTCCTCCAAATACACCACAGACACCTCCTCAACACTAATGGTGCCGCGAGCCTCAGAGTCCGAGGGACCAGAACCTTCTACCATTTACTACAGAGACAGAAGCCGCAGGAGGAGGACGGGTGAGGCAGACGCACGTGACGGTCTTTACTGTGGAAATGACCACATCAGACTTTTTCCTTTTTTTTGTCTGTAACGAGATTATAATACGACAGCAAAAACATTCTCGTATTCAGAGTAACAAAAACAAATCGATCTGTAGTAAAAATCTTTTCCCGTCATTCCTGAAACATTTCAAATCTCCAGAATTAAGACGAAGCAACACCTGCTGAGTTTCTGTTCCTGTCACACTCTGATCAGTGTTGTTACAGATGAAACCACACAGCCAGCACAGGTTTACCACAGTCACTGCTCTCTGCAGCACATGCTTTATCAGGACAGGGCGCCGTCTGCTGCTACCAGTGTGTCCAGTTTGGTTCTGGTTCTGCACAAACGTAACGCTTTAGAGCCTCCATCAGCTCCTCTCTGCTGCTGACGCCTTCCAGGAGGTTGGAGTAGCTGAGGACTTTGATCTGATTAGTGGGTTAGTGATGAACATAAGCGGTGAATGTAAATCAGACTGATGAAGTTGAGGGTTCGTTTATATGCAGACGATTTGCTGCCACCATCAGGTCAGCCTGTGAACTACAACATTACCCACCACCATGTGACCCTGGAGGGGGACGAGAAACGACCACGCACGTGTGTTTCTGCAGTGTGACGTGGTTTCACGTGCAGTGACGGATATTTGAGGCTTAATTCTGATTATGGTGTCACTGAATGATCTGCCATTTAAAGGTTTTGAGCCTCAGTCTTTTCTGTAGACGTCACAGTTCTCACTATAATTACTCATTTAATGACAGTGAAGCTGTGATTGGATGGCTGATGAGCAGTTTCTTTGACCTGCCCCTCGCTCTGCTTCACCTTCAGCAGGTGGAGCAGCTGACGGTCACTTATCAGCTGGGGGTGAAACGAGCCCGAGCAGAGACCGATTGCTCTGAGGCACCTGGGCAGGTGCTGGGGGGCGGGGCTCGTGCAGGCTTCCACTTTCATGAAGCTGTGGTTTGTTTCCTGGATTTAGGAATCAGCTGAGCGTCACTTCCTGTTCTGGGGCTCTGCTGGCGTGTTTGTGTGCGGCGAGCTCGCTCGCAGGTGTCGGGGTGAAGGCGCTGCTCGTTGACTAGTTGTGGTTTGGCTCTTCCAGATGTGCTGCAGCTGTGGCTCGACTCATGTTGGCTGCGTATCAGGAGAGCCGCCGCCTGCTGCGTGTCTGCGCTGACGCACACCTGGCAGGTGTGTCGGGGGTTAAAGGTCAACATACAGCCCGATAATGGACACAGAGGTACTGACTGTCTGTTTACAGCAGGTGGGGGAATTTACCTGTGCACCTTTCTTCTTCACACACTGGTGTAAAACACATCTGCTTCACCTGAGCGAGGCCGCCGTCCAATGAAAGCACCCAAAATCGCCTCTGTGATCAGAAGAGCCCGTTTGAGTGGTTAGCAGGAACTCCCAGAATCCCTCAGCTCCCTGTGAATGACCCACCTTTGCCTGCAGAGGCAGCATTGCGTTACCTAAAGTGGTGCTCTTATGAGGAGGTGGTGTGAACTCTGTCCTTCAAGCTTCAGTACCTTTGACCTTTCTCACCCTTCACTTAACTGCGTTAGCTCCGCCTACATGACCCCGAGGGTTGACTAAGATCACCTTTTAGAACTTCTTAAAAGAGAATCTGCCAAAGTAGCCCGAGATCAAAGATGTCTGCCAACGGCCTTATGTTTGGATCTTCAGGAGGAAGAAGCACAGGCGGGCTTCATTAAACGCAGAGGAGGAGCTCCACCCTCACGTGTCTCTTCTGTGGTCATTAGACCTCAAAGGGTTTATTTCCATTTATTTTTAGTCACCTGACGCCTCCTCGCTAAACATCCCTGACTCCTCACGAGACCAGAGCGCGCTCTGGATCTCTGGACCTGCAGTCGCTGTGCTTCTTTCCAAATAAACAAATGGGCTGCACCTCTTCACTTTGGCTGTTTCCCTGGCAAAATGCAAATCTGCCCTCCGGCTGCTTGCAGCGAACATTCAGGCCTCGGCTCGGAGGTGGACGGTGGTGATCTGCCGCTCTCGGTGAGTCCTGACTCTGTTTCCTCTGTTTCAGTTCGACCCGGCCGCGGCGGAGCCATGAGCCTGACGGAGTCCAGCCAGAGGGAGCTACAGCCCAACGGATCTCTGTGTGAGCAGCACACACACCTCAGAGGGTTTAATCAGCCTGCTGTTCACTCGTTCATGATGCTGACACACACACACACACACACACACACACACACACACACAGTATTTCATGTTGGACTTGTATGTGATGATGTGCATGGAGGGTGTAGCGTGTGCAGGCAGCAGTCATGGATACAGAAAAGATTGAATTGAACTTTATTTATAAAGCACCGAATCACAGCAGGGTGCAGATTTCCTTTCAAGCCGACTCTGTCTGTAAATGCATCGTCTCCACCTGCTGGTTGCTGTCTCTGTGCAGGCAGCAGGTGGAGTCTCACCAGAAAACTCCGCTGCTGCACCAACGCTGCCTCTGAAGTGGGCGGTGCTTTAACACTAATGTTGAAACTGTGTTCGTGGCGCCGGCTCAGAGCGGCTTTGCTGCAGCAGCGTGTTGTGAACAGTCGGGGCGTGACTGAAGGCTCACAGTGATCACCTGATGCGGAGGTCGCCGTGTGCACGCTCAGGTGTTCTCCGTAAACCTCGAGGCTCCACAGCCAAACTCGGAGCTTCCTGTTTGGAGCAGCGGTCACATGGTTCCTGTGTAGATGTTTCCTGTTGTGACTCCTGTGTTTTCTGTCGGTTAAACGCTCTGCTGACACCTACAGGTAACGACTGTAAGGACAGACGGCCTTCGCCGATGGATGCGGTCACGTCTTCTTCGTCCTCGTCCTCGTGGTCCTCCCTGGTTTCCTGTTTGTTGGGGTTCACGTGGAGCGCTGCTCTTTTCACAGGTTCAATACCCGCTCCGGCAGTCTGCGCTGCAGGCCGTGCAGATCGTTTTTACTCACATCCGCTCTGAGTCGCATGTGTTCAGTCGCAGCGTGAGGCCACAAAGCGTAAAGATGGTGTTGGCCTGTGATACAAACGGCAGCGCTGTCAGTCTCTTCTGTCTTTGAGTGTCTCTGAGCAGCTTGTGTAAGCGCGCAGCGGAAATACGAGTCGTAAAGATGCTTCAAAACAATTTATCTGACCCGTTATACATCCTGTGACTTCAAAGACACACACACACACACACACACACACACACACACACACACACACACACACACACACACACACACACACACACACACACACACCAGCATGAACAGGAAGCTGTGACGGTTTAAATTTGAATCTTATGTAAACAGAGTAAACGCCCTCCCGAGTAGATTTGACTTTGTGTTGCCGTGACAACCAATCGGACTCAGCAGCAGGGTGATTGGCTCAAAACTTAGTGATGTTAACAGACTGTATATAAAAGATGGGTGTCACTTGATGATTCTTTTAATTATTTGATTTGTTGTTTTCCTCGTCTCTGCCATTTGACTAATTAAATCAAAGTGTTTTATAGGGAAATTGTGAGCATTTGTTTTTGTGATGAACTAAACTTGAATTCTCTGCATTGAAAACGTCATGAATAGGGATGGGTACCGGTGTCTGGTGCCATCAACGGTAGTAACCAGACTGAAAAGCAGCGCAAATTTCGGTGCTTTATTTCGGTGCTTTTTTTTCCTGAGCTGTGATACACTTTAGATTCTAGCCAATCATTTTACGTTTCCGAGGATAGTAGGCGGGGCCAGGTACGTGCGTTCTTTTAGAGCAGAGCTACAGATTAAAAATGCCCAAGGTGAAGCGGTCAAAGTCTGGCTGTACTTCACAGCAGAATATGCAAACTCAGCAGCAACAAGTGCTTTAAGCTGATACTGTGATACTGTCAAAGGAGGTAACACCTCGAATCTGATGAAACACCTGGCGACGCATAGCGTTTCTTTTAAAAGCCGAGAAATGCGCCGTATTTGATAGCTTGCTGCAAGACCTCACACCGTGCGCATCTACTGCGGGTGGGTTGCCTGTTATGCAACATCCCCCAAAAACACGAAGAGGAGAGTCCTGGCCCCTAGCCCTGCCAGTGTAGCAGGAATGATGAGGATGATGATGCCGCAGCAGCCGTTCTTCTCTGCGTGAGTAGCTTCATGTTGTTCGTGTGTAATTTACGTTGAGTAGGCTAACCACGTTATTACATTAATGCATGTAAGGTGAACTAGCAAACATCATCATAGCTACATGCGGCTGTCCTCTTGTTTGATGGCAGATACTCCCTTCACCCTGGCCAAAAAGGCTAAAAAGACCAAAGAAAAAGTGGGAAACAGCTAAACATGAGAGGTTTTTGGACAAAGTTTGTGTGTTTTCCATTGTTTAAGCACTGCTTCCAGCCAAGAGTGATACCATATATGCCCCATAGCTGCAGAAAAGGCTAACATTGTTATCTTTTTACAAAA
The DNA here is from genome assembly GCF_057382185.1 of Mchenga conophoros. Taxonomy (NCBI): domain Eukaryota; kingdom Metazoa; phylum Chordata; class Actinopteri; order Cichliformes; family Cichlidae; genus Mchenga; species Mchenga conophoros. The sequence continues at coordinate 30,796,883 of NC_140533.1, read as the reverse complement.
AACAGCTGAACATGAGAGGTTTTTGGACAAAGTTTGTGTTCTCCATTCTTTAAGCACCGGTTTGAGCACCGGCACTGTTTCAAAAGTACCGGTTTGGCACCGGTATCGGATAAAACCTAAACGATACCCATCCCTAATCATGAACTCTAATATCAGATGTTTACGTTTATTAATGACTCGGTCATTTCCGTTGCTGTAAAAGTCGAACTCAACATTTTTCCAGATTTGTTCGTGTTACATAACGTTTGAATCGATCTGCGTTGAAGAAACCGTGACGGAAGCAACCGGTAATAACGGCGTGCGAGCGCAGCGCTGTGCGGACGTGCTGCTGAGTCACAGGCAGTGTTGGTCAAGTTACTTGAAAAAAGTAATCAGTAACTAATTACTGATTACTTATTTTCAAAAGTAATTACTTAGTTACTTAGTAACTTTTTAAAAACACGATTTACAACCTGAAGAGGTGATAAAGTGATAGATCTTTCAGCCCAATTCTACTTTTTCTGCATAATCCATCATATAAATGTAATCAAATGGAAAAGTCTCTTTTTAAAACTTGTTTTATTAGTTTTAATCTTTTAACTTTATGCATCAAGCAAAAATTTAATTATCTGCAACATTCTCTGAGTTGAATAAATTAGTTTAACATTTAAACCTATTTTCTGCACATTCCAGCTCATAAAATAAAATATTTTGTGTGTTTACACTCAGTCTTTCAAATAGATGCAAGTAAAACACAGCAGAAAATAAATAAAGTCAAAGACTAGTGGTCCTGTTGCTCTATTTTCACCTGTAAAGCAGGAGTGGGGTAGGCGGAGGGTTACCCTGGTGCAGGTGTGCCGCGGTCAGTGGAAGAATCCGTGAGTTTCTCTGTGAGTTTCCCATTACGTCGTAGCTACTCGGTGCTTGTTGGAAGTTTAGGGGTTTTTTCGCTGTAAAAAGAAGTTTTCTTCCCACGCACAGCGGACACTAATGTTTTTGTCACTTTTTATGGAATCAAACTCAAAGTAAGGTCAGTACTTCCACGCTTTAAACGCTGCACGCTCATACTCTCTCTGCACTCGATATGTGATCCATTGTTGATCTGCACACAGCTGTTGTCACGAACGTCACACTCGCTTACGTCACTGTCGTGAGACATTCTCGCAAAAAATCAGTTTTAGTAACGCAGTAACGCAGCGTTCCTACGGGAAAGTAACGGTAATCTAATTACCGTTTGCAATAGTAATCCCTTTACTCGTTACTTGAAAAAGTAATCAGATTAGAGTAACGTGTTACAAGTAACGCGTTACTGCCCACCTCTGGTCACAGGCGCGTCCACACGTTCCGTTTTTAAGGGCTGAGCTCACCGGAGCGTTTGGTTTGGTCAGGCCTTAAAAACCAGAGTGACTTTGGCCAAAATGGGCGTGGCCCGAGAGCGTCTGCAGCCGCTTCCCGCCGTGCTGACTGACCTTCCTCCTCTCCTCCTGCAGCTTCGGTTCTCTTTGACCTCGCTCAGAGAGCGGCTCGGGCCCTCGGGCCTCTGAGCAGGAAAGCTGGTTCTGCTTCGTGGACCGCCGCACGCTCTGCAGGTTAACACCGCCATGTGTGCGTTTGATTTGTAGCGTCTTTGCTCCCTGACCCAACCCCCAGCTGTTTGTTGCTTAGCTGCTCTGTCGTGTGTGTGTGTGTGTGTGTGTGTGTGTGTGTGTGTGTGTGTGTGTGTGTGTGTGTGTGATAGTTGGTGAATAAAATCCCTCCCTTGCCCCTCCCATCCATCTGAATCTGTGTTCTGATTGGCTTTATCGTTCTGTGTCTGCAGGTCGGACAGCAGGCGACGCCTTCAGGTGGCTCGACACACGGTGGCGTCACATGACCACAAACACACCGCTGAGCTGGCAAGTTTGAGCTGATTCATTAGGTTTTCTCATTCTGGAGTAAATCTGCTTCATCAGACCTGTTCGACCGCTCAAATACATTTAAGCTTAAATAGTGGAAGGAAGGTGATTAACCCATGGCTGACGTCTCTGCAGGTTTCCTGTCCTCCTGGTGGTTCTTTCTCTCCTGTTTCTCCTGTTCGGTGAGTTCATTGACTTCAATGATCTTAAATCACTGTTTAACAGCAAACGTGGACGATTCTCCTCAGTTTCCTAAAAGCTTCTGTGTGGCTCACAGTTGGATTTAAAACGCAGTCCTGCAGAGTCTGATGCTCGTTCACAGCAGGATTAGACAGGAACACAGCAGTCACAGCTGACTTTCAGGAAGTGATGTAACTGGACTCCTCCCTCCTCAGGTCTGCGCTGGTTTGGTCCAGCTGTTTTACAATTGCTGCTTCCAGCTGTTAACATCACAGAGTGGAGGCCAGCGGTCTCCAACATCCCCGCTCTGTCCTCTAACAGCTTCCTGTCCTCTGAGAGCCAATCAGGAGAGGGCGACGTAGATGAGTCAAAGGAGGCGGGGCTGCTTCACAGCAAACCTCCACCAGCAGAAACGGCAGCAGGAGAGGAGGTATGACCTCGAGGCTTTCAGCCGGCAGCAGATGAGGTTTACGTTTGGTGGTTTGTTTGTGCAGTCGAAGGGAAAAAACCAGCGCTGTGCTTCTGTAGAGCGCCGTCACTCTCTCAACCAACCTTCATCTTCTCAGGCGTTACCATAATGTCACTGAAAAGCACAGTCGCTTTTTGATTTACAGGAGTTACGCAGGGCTGCCGCGATTAGTCGACTATCAAAATCGTCAACGGCTAATTTAATAGTCGACGTTTGAAGCTTTGTAAGATCCCAAAAGACTCATTAATAGGTAGCAGGATTCAAGGGTGTAATAACGGACTGAAACAGGGATGGCAGCTGCCGTTAAACCAAGTAGAAGCAGCTGTGTCCGAATTCAGGAACCGCATCCTCCTGTGGCCGCATGTGTAGGCCGATTACGTTACAGCGGCACGACGAAGACGGTCCAAATTCGAAGACTCCGAAAAATGCGCCCTTCATTTCCCCAGATTTGAAGGATGGGTCGGGTGTATACTTCGTGCCCCAACCTATCCCAGAATTCATAGCGCAGCCCAGCTCAGTTTCCAACAATGGCGGCAGCTAGTTAGTTTTAATATTACTCTTATTATTCTTTCTGGGTCACAAAATAAACGTTTAACATATTTTCATGGAGAATGTAGCTGTGTAAACCTCAAATATCTGCTCAGTTTATCAAGACACCGCATATTTTCAAAAGCGCTCCGACGTTTTCGGAGACGTCTGTTACCCACTAGCTCGATAGCTAGCCGGGGGCTAGGTCACTAGAGCCGTGAGAACACCGGACTCCCGGCAAATCGTTTTCAAACCCACCGCCGTCTTTAACTACTCAGTTTAAACATGATATATGAGTCACTTAGATAACTTAAAATGTTATTGTTTGGCTTTTTTCAGTGTTTTATTTGTTCCTGAGTAAATCAGTTTGGCTGAGATTAAAGTTTTTACACAGCTGAATAAACATCAAGCAGACAGCTGATTATCAGAAGTGTGATATGCTCCAGAATTTACTCGGTTAGTTTATTAAACTCCACCGAAACAATCTGCACATTGCATTAAAATGTAATAAACTATCATCTTGTCTTTAAGTTATGTGCTAACTAAAAATAAACACTTACAGCTGTAAGCTAGTGATAGTTATATGAGACCAGATGCTGCTGGTGCAATAAGCTGTAGTTGTACGTCCAGTGGATGATGATCTGATTAGTCGACTATCAGAATATCGTTTGTGGCGGCCCTGGAGTGACGCATGTTTATGGGGGGGGAAAAAAAACTGCAACAAAACACGTGCCTGAGGCCGGCGACAGGTTAGGATAAACTAACATGCATCCTGGAAGTTTACGAATGTGGTTGTTACAGGAAGTGGGGGCGGCGGCAGAAGATGCTGAGCGGCTCATTCGTCTGGAGCAGAGTCTGATGGTGCTGTGGGAGCGCGTGGAGGCCGGAGGACGGCGGGCGGAGCAGAGACACAGAGAGCTGCTCCGGCTCTACACCGGCCTGCAGCAGCTCTCGTCTGCTCAGCGCGACGGCGTGGAGGCGTCGCTGAGCGCTCTGCTGGACCAGCAGCTGTCCGAGCTCAGGAAACAGCTGGACGAGGAGAGGTGGCAGAGGGAGGAGGTGAGGATCTGCAGCACCGTCACTGCAGTTAGCTGAGCTGAAGCTAGCACACAGCAGTAGCACCATCCACCTGTCAGTCAAATAGGCCACGCCCCTAATGATACAAACTATAACCCTTACTACAATTTAAACGGTTATAAAATGCAGATGTGATGGAGGCCATTATCCAGAGACCAGAACAGTTTCTGTATCGTGCTGTGAACGTTTAACACGGACTCACCGGGGCCCCCGCTGGACGCCGGAGGAACTGCACGTTACTGAAACATCTGTCTCGTGTTTGCAGGTTCGCCGGCAGGATTTGTTGCAGCAGCAGACGCAGACGTCTCGTCTGGATCAGCTCGAGCTGCAGCTGCAGAAACTGGTGGCCAAAACGATGGTGAGTCACATGACCTGAGACGAGCTTGGCGTTTCACCTGTAAAAGCTTCAGAAATAAAACTGCTTCACTAAAACTGCAGGAGGTTCAGTGGAGACGTGAAGCTGCTGGATCTCTCCTCTCGCCCTCGCCGACCACACTTCCTGCTGCTGTCAGGTAACCTTCGTCATCATCACCTTCTTCAGTAGGTTTATCTGGACCAAAGAGAAGCAGCTGCTGATGCTGGTGCGACTCCTTCGTGGCTGACGTGTCTTTTTCCTCCTCCAGTGTTGACCAGCAGTCCCATGATGCCTTGCTAGCGGAGGTGGTTCGGTTGGAGGCGGCTCTGGGGGACGTCAGGCGGGACGTCAAGCTTCTGTCCAGATGTCAGGACAGCTGCCAACAGCTCGCCACAATCCAGCAGGCGGTGAGACACTCATTTTAACGGTCTCCTTCACAATAAAAGCCTCACTGAATGGTTGCTTTTAATGTGAAGGACCAGTTTCCTGTTCTGACTGTCCTTTTTCTGTAGATTTTGGGGCAGGTCTCTGCTCAGGTGCGAGAGGAAGTTCGGGCACTGCTCTTCAGCAACCAGCTAACAGCGGGCGGAGACGCCGCCGCCCTCCCAGAGTCGCTCCTCCGGTGGCTCTCTGAGCGCTATGTGAGCGAGGCAGACCTGCAGGCGGCGCTGGCCTCTCTGGAGCTCAGCATCCTACAGAACATCAGCCTGCAGCTGGAGCAGCGGCGCGGCGAGGAGACGGTCAGAGAGCCTGTCCTGCATGCTGCTGAGGGCGTCGGGGCCACAGTCACCCAGGAGGTGAGGAGGCGCGGTCAGAGGCGGGCCTAAATTTACCACCTGAGGATGAGTTTGATAAACCTGTCTAACCTTCTGAGTAATGACCTTATTCACGCTGTAATAATCGCCACTCACGCCTCCCTCGTGTCCTCAGGATGTCCGTGCGGCGGTGAAGGACGCTCTGCGGCTGTTTTCTGAGGATCGAACCGGCCTGGCGGACTACGCTCTGGAGTCTGGAGGTCAGAATCCAACAGCGACGTCTGTGATGTCATGAACCTGCTGTAATGGTTTACCCAGTGTGGCTTCTGTGCTCGTCCCGCAGGGGGCAGCATCCTGAGCACTCGCTGCTCGGAGACGTACAAGACGAAGGCGGCGCTGCTCAGCCTGTTTGGAGTCCCGCTCTGTTATTTATCTCAGTCTCCCCGAGCTGTGATCCAGGTAACTCACCCGTACAGTCATGTGGTTACGATATGAAGCCCCTCCTCTTTCTCGTCTTTGACTCTGTGATAGGACTTTGTCCTCCTCTCAGCGCTCCTCCAGATGTTTTTGCTCAGACTGATGAATCAGAAATCACCTGATCTGTGCTCTCTGCTGCAGCCCGACGTCCACCCGGGGAACTGCTGGGCCTTCAGAGGCTCCACGGGCTTCCTGGTGATCCGGCTCTCCATGAGGGTCCTGCCCTCGGCCTTCACCCTCGAGCACATCCCCAAAGCCCTGGCCCCGAGCGGGACGCTGCACAGCGCCCCCCGAGACTTCGCCGTCTACGTAAGAGAGCGATGGCGTGCGTTCATAAACCTGCTGCTCTGTAGTCTCTGTGTAACCTGAACGCTCTTTCAGGGTCTGGCTAACGAGAGCCGGGAGCGAGGCAAGCTGCTCGGCACCTACACCTACGACCAGGATGGAGACGCTCTCCAGACATTTGCTGTTTCAGTGAGTCGTGGGGCGGGGCTTGTGGTTTTAGCCTTCCTTAATGTTGGCGAGCCAGTCTGTCACAGTCGTTAACACTCAGCCTCAGAGGGCGACAGAAGCCTGTCAGATACCAGCTGCTTCACTTTGTCTCTTTAAATTTGTTCTTGTTTTTAAAACTGCACGAACGAGACGGCGAGACTGTCACATGACTCATGCTCACATGACTGCAAAATATGACCTCACAGATCTAAATCTGGACACTCGCCCCATCAATGGAAAAAACCACAAACAAATGATCACAGGCAGGTTGGGGGTTAGTTTTGCAGAGCGGCTGCTGAGATGAGCAGAGTTATTGATCCAAATTTAAAGTTTTTTCTCCTTCGAGGCAGAAAACGAGTTTGTTGCCTGAAGTTCTCAAACATGCGATGTCGCTGCCTTTTCCTGTCTCTGTTTTGTCCCGTCAGGAGGAGAACGGCGAAGCCTTTCAGATCATCGAGGTCCAGGTTTTATCTAACTGGGGCCACGAGGAGTACACCTGCATGTACCGCTTCAGGGTACACGGGACGCCCGGCGACGTCTGAGCGCGCTCATACAGTCGAACTATTAGAATCGCGAGCGGGGTGGAGGCAGCGCAGAGGACATCGTAGCTCTGGTTCAGACTCGCCTCCTGCCCTCGCCACTCGCCACAGACATTTCCATCTGGAAGTGATCAGTGTTTCCTGTGGAAAAACAACAGTGTGTCATTTCTGTCAATAGTTAATATTTCTGTGTTTTTGTTTGACGTCCTGTTGGCTTTCCTGTTTTGTCTTTTATTGGTCCCTCGAGCGTCTGTACTCTGAGCTCAGGCGTTCTCACAGGGCGACCCGTGGACGAGCTGCCATGTTGATGCAGCACATGAACGGTCCTGGAAACGGCGCCGATCCACAGCGACGCGTTTACTGTCTCCTGGAAAAGCAGGCGACGTTCCCGCTCGAGCAGAATCGTTTAAAAGGGAGTTTGAGCTTTTTTTGCACAGACCGACTGAAACGTTTGAACCTGTGAAATCCAGCTGCTGTAATGTTCTCATTTTGTCTTCAGGTTAATTTGTTTTTAATCTGTGGTTTCATACTGGACGCTTCTAATAAAGATTTTCTTAATATACACTGTTTGTATCAGATGCATTTGTTTGAGAAGAGAAGCTCATCACAGCTGCGTCAGCAGTTCCCTCTCTGAGCTCTGCAGCTCCCAGTGAAGCATTGGTTTCATGTCCGAGCTAAACCCACATCTTAGATGGAGGAATACTAAAATAAACGGTAAAGCTAACCTGGAGACCAACTGAAACTGAACTACGGAGAAAACAAACTAAAAACCAGATTACAGCAGGTGGATGATTAGCTAACAGACACGATGGTGATGACGCACAAACAGTTTGTGCTGGTTTATCCTTACTCTGCTTCAGTAGGTTTAAAGCACAGCGGGTGCAGCTTGTGCACACCTGCAGGAAGTAAACGTTGGAACTCGGCCCAAACAGCTGATCAGAGTAACGCCCACATCCATCAACTTACTGTCTCATACGTTTCACTTGCATATTTGCAAGGTTAAAGCAGAGTTAACATTATACTTGGATACTTCTCCAACCTTTGGCTGTTTCTGCCTTTTGTTCTGGCGGGCTGATCCCACTGTTTGGATCTGACTGTGAGGAGTTGTCTAGTAATGATCACCGAGCAAACTGTGTATGCTCCAACTGTACGACCAGGCCCGTGTGCAAAGATGGCTTTATTCAGCTTTTTGCTGATGAGCTTAACCAGAACACCAGCGAGTACCTGGAGAAGGGTCACCTCACACCGAGCTCATGAGGAGATGGTTACTGCAGAGCATCTCTCAGGAAACCTTCCAGCTGGAAATGTTTTATTGAGGCTGATGCTGCAAAAGCTTTGCACAACGTGCTGTGAGATGCTGATGGAGGACACTATCTTTATGACTCCTGGCTCTTGTATGGACAAGTAAAAATGACATTAATATGTAACCTACAGACAAAGCACTGTAATCAAACATGCATGCTGAAGTAGCGAGCAGAAAGTGGGACCATGTTTGGTGGATGGATCGGACAGCTCCAGGGGAACGTCTTTGCTGTCATGCTGAGAATGAACTTATTGAGCACAGTGTCCTGTGGTGAGCTCCAGCTTAAAAGGTTTAGTTCACCTGTCCAGCCCCAACACCAGCTCACACGTGCCCGACGTGCCCGATACCATCAAACGTTAAACTTTTTGTTCTTAACAATATAATATGAATACAAAACTTATAATCACAACCATCATGACACAGCATAAGCAAAAGTATAAGTGATACTGTGGTTGCAGTTCATGTTCACACGGTGGTGAAGGATGCAAACACTTCCTCCACCATGTGGAGGCGCTGCTGAGCTGCCTGCTTTTCTGGACACTGCCAGCTTTAACCATCCAGCTCCGGGTCCTCCTGTGGGCGGGGCTCCTGCCTCCCGGTGACCTGCAGAGACACAGCAGCACACAGGTGTGAGTCAGCGAGTCGCCGCTCTCTTCAAACGGGCCGAGAGCTTCGTTCCAGAGCGTCTTCTGATCAGCAGACGTGTGCACGGTACCTTATGGCTGAAACAGACGGCAGAGATGAAGAGCAGCAGGAGCAGCAGCAGGAGCAGCAGTCTGATGACAAACACTGTTGGATCTGAAGAGACACACTCAGCCGTCACATTAGATGTTAGGAGAACAACAGCTGGCATCAAACACAAACATCAGGTAGGCCCCGCCTACATCTCTGACTCCATCTGAGCCTACGTCAGGTGGGACCTGCTGCTGTTTCATACCTGAGCTCCACTCTGCTTCAGCTCACCTGAGACAGTGAGAGACAGCTGACGGCTCTCGGAGGAGAAGTTATGAGAAAACACAAAGACGTGATAAACACAGCTGTAGGTTCCTTGGTGGGCGGGCTCTGCAGCAGTGAACAGGAAGTGGGCAGAGTGATTGACAGCTGGCAGGGTGTAGTTGTTGGTGGTATTGGAGGAGGTGAAGGTGAGCTGGAAAGAGCCTCCTGGGTACTGAGGTTGGATGGAGCAGCTGATGGTGAAGCTGGAGCCTTTGAACACCCAAGAAGACTCCTGCTGCTGGACCTGGGAGTGCCCGTCATTGGACGAGAAGGACGCTGAGATGATTGGCTGAACCAGCAGGTCTGTAAACAGAGAGGTGATTGGCTGAACTTTACTCGACTCGTTCAATGTTAAACTCTGTTGGCTCACAGCAAGTCTCTTACCTGAGCAGATGAGCTCCAGGACGGTGGATGACTGGGATGATGTGGCACACTCCCTCAGTGTAGATCCAGATTTAACACAGTCAGGTTTGATCTTCCACGTTGGTCCATCCCAGGATGCATTTCTCCTTCCTGTTAAAACAGCAGAGCCACAGTCCAGCTCTCTGCAGGCTACAGCTGCATCCGTCAGGGTCCAGCCTGAGGCCTCCACAGATCTCCACAGTCTCTGTTTCACCTCCAGTGTACCTGCACAGCGACTGGCTCCTCCCACCAACCTGACAGGCTCTGACAGAAAGCAGAGAGTCATCAGTGAAAGAACAAAGTGAGTTTGAACCAAAGCTGCAGCTCCTCTTCTACCTGAGCAGGTGAGTCCAGCAGCTTTGCCAGGTGAGCAGCTGCTTCTAGCTGAGCCTGAGCTTTTACAGTCCAGGAGAGCAGACTCATGGCCTCCACACTGGAACTCTCTGCTCCACACTGGAGCCTCCGCTTCTCCATAGAGCGCCCCCTGGAGGAGCGAAGGAGGCCCACAGCCAAGCTCCCTGCAGACCACCTCTGCATCCTGCAGGTCAAAGTCATCTTCACACACTGAGGACCATCTCTGGTTAGACTTCACCTGCAGTCCGCCTGAACACAGACTGGAACCGTTCAGCAGCCTGACAGAGTCTGCAGGAACAAAGACAGGAAAGGCAAGAGAAAAAGCTTAAAAAGTAATAAAACTATAAAGGTACAAGTACTACATCAACAGTGGGCCAAACTCCTTTGAGGGTGCCCAAAGAATTTCCCTCCGGGGCCAAAAAGGCCCAAACTGCTATGGGCCCCACATTTAAACTCATAGCAGTTTTCCCATTGTGGCCTCTGTCAGCCCACCCATCTTGACAGATTATCCACACACATATTTGAATCTTGAATATTTGCTGAGCTGGATCAGACGTTTCACAAATCCCTCGTAAACCCGGCTGTTAGGATCTCTCTGTTTTGGGCCTAGTGCTTTGATGTTTTGGTTACTTGCTATGTTTTTCTTTTTTTCTTTATTTACTCATAGTTTAAAATGTTGTTTCTTGTCTAGTTCTGGTCTAAGTTTATTTTGTATCCCCGCCTGTCCCTCCAGTCATGTCCCTGTGTCTTCTGTCCTAATCTTGCCCCTGTGGAAAAGTCAATCTTCATGTTTAGGTCCACACTGCCAGCCACACACTGACACACAACACCAACTTTATGCGATTGTAGGGAGAACATATTGGTTGAGGCCTCTGTCTTCAAAACCTATCTTTGAATCGTATTTCAGCTGCAACATGGAGAAGAACAGGGCCAAAAACAACCCAAAGCAACCATGTTAGAAACTTGGGGATGGACGTGTTCCAGTATCATCATCCCTTCTCTCTTACTGCTGACACCGACTGTAAAGGTATGAAGTGATGTGGTCTGGTAGATAGACTGTTACTAGGGGGGTTAGGAGGTGGGTAACTTCAGTGGTTGGTGAAGCAAAACTTGGGGACTTGATGGACATTGGAGAGGCCATGAGATGGACTTTTTGCTACGCTCAGAAATTCTGGAAAAATGCAACATGATTACTTTTTATTTAGAAACATTTTTATACAACAAAAGGAAAGAAAAAACCCAGACAAACAAAATATTATGAGGTCATTGGAAGACAAATACATGCACATACATACATAAATACTATAGTATTGTAAGTTCTATGCATTAAAGAATGCTGCCACAGTTTGTAGAGCCCAGCCATTTTCTCCGTCTCCTTCCCAAGCCCCCCTGAATTCGCAGGGTAAAAGTCATACATTCCATCAATCTGATGTTTTCCACTATAGAAATAAAAAGACTTATAGTGGGAGGATCTTTACAAAGCCAGCGCGTTGTTATAGCCTTTCTCGCAGATGCCAAAAGAATTCTCAGGAGATAGACATCATCTGTAACTAAATCATCTGCAAAACATCTCAGATACAATGATACAAATGTACAGCTCACATTAAAGCCCAGTGCTTTTGGTATTATTTTTGAAACTTCCAACCAAAAGGGTCGTATGGATGGGCAGGACCAGAATATGTGTCTGTGATCTGCCATTTCCCCACAGTTTTAATTTATATTTAGTTGTGTTGTTGTTTGCAGTGTGTTGTGTTGTTTCACTTTAAATTCGTTTCAAATGAAAAAGCTGAAAATTGAAATAGTTAAAAGTAGAGATGGACCGAGCTGATATTACGTATCGTGTCGGTCTGATACTGACCTAAATCACTGGATCGGATAGCGGAGAGAAATAAAAAATGTAATCGATCCATTAAATATCAAAACGTCCCACACGGGTAACTCTGCTCATAACCGTAGCTCGTCGCAGCAGTGTGGTCACGTGATAGAGCAGCTGTGTGTGTTTGTAGCCTCAAACCAGCATTTCATCTCCGAGGAAGTGATCCCAGAGAGAAGTAAAGCAAGTGTGCAAGTCCATCTCTGAGTGTTTGTAAAGCATTCCCACGTTAAGCTTAAACACCGATATATGGAGCGACTGCCCCCCTCTCTCTCTCTCTCCTGCTGCTACTTTGAAACTGATCAATGATCAGCTGATCGTCTCTCTTCTTTGCTTTTGGTCCACTTTGCAGCAGAAAGAGGAAACCAGCGGCTGAACAACAGCAGCACGTTTAAGCTTGATCAGCTGTTGTTAGAATGTATTTATTATTACTTTCTACTCCAGGATCTTTTTCTACAGCTGACGGCTGGTAACTGTGCAGGGGCGGATCTAGCAAAGTTTAGCCATGGGGGCCGATAGGGCATGAACAGGGAAAAGGGGGCACAAAGACATACTTTTCTTTCTTATTCTCATTTAAAATGTCGAGCTTTTAATAAATAATTATCTGACAGCCAAAGTTTTAATCTGATGTAAAATGTATAGAAGTCCATCACTGTATATAGTAACTGTTAAGTCTAATATACCCTAGTAAGCTGTAGTACTTTTTACTTTGGGAACCATCTGTGCAGTCTGCAGTTCTGTAGAAGAAAGATGTTGAATCTATTTAATTATTCTTGAAAAATAATTTATTTCTGTGCATTTTTTTCACGCTGCATCAAGTTGATTACGTCGATTAAGCACCATGAGGTGGACGGTGGGGGGGTTCACTATGTTTTTTATTTTATTTTTTTGCTGGGAGTTTGCAGCCCTGTTAGCTAGGTTGCTTAATATTTCTGCTAAGTACTCTTTAAAATACCAGAGTAGGGAGGCTGGAGCAGGTTTAAGTTTATTAGATTGATCAGTTTTGCTGAACTATGAAATATTTTGAGTGCAGTGTGTTTTTCACACACAGGTATAACAGGATAGCTTCAGTGTTGTTGTTTATTTAAACTTGAGTATGAACTTATACAAAATGCAGCAAGATATTAAAAAAACAGTTTTATTGATTAAAAAACACTATATCAGATTCATATCGGTATCAGACATAAAAAAGTGGTATCGTGCCATCTCTAGTTAAAAGTTGAAATGTAAATAGTTGGTTTTTATATTTCATAATTTATTTATTACATTTTATGTAGAGTGAATAAATAAAAGTACAGTGGCCCCTAGAGACAAAACACGTACAAACTCCAAAACACATTTCCAGCATTAACTGAACTTCCACACAGAGCTACCTAGATCACTTAAATTACACAATTGAAAGCATATGTGTATTATTTGTGTATTTATACACAAGCACTCATATATATATATTCAAATAATAAAAAAAAAATTCATTTACCTGTTACTACCACACACCAAATCGGTCGTTGGTACTTCCTGGCTTGTGTAGCCAATAGGATCCTGGAGCATTTCCGTTGTGTTTTGGAGTTTGTACGTGCTATTGGTTCAAAACTATTTCACAATTAAGTCAAGAGATGCCCTCATGCCTCAATGACATATCATGTCATTGATTAACATCATATTTCGTGCTTTATATATGCAAAAATTTTAGGCCATTAATGGAGGGTCTTGGGTCGATTTGTGGCTATTTTCAAATTTTGATTAAATGCCATTTGCACAGTGTTGAATGGACTATAGCCAAATTCTCCAAAAAAAAGTTTGATATGATTTTATTTCAAAATTCAAGTCTGACTTCCTTCAATTAGCTTCAGTGGCTAAGCTACAGACAAACTTACACTATTGTGCTTAGTGGTCGATTTGTGCCCCATTGAAACCCATTATAAACGCTATTTTTCACTGCAAATTAATTACGGTCAAAGGGATCGTAGATGTTTAACTTTCATTTTCATTTTGCAGGACGGGCCTTAGAGTTGTAATTTTTTTATTTGTCCACCGGGTGGCGCCCTTGCTCCACATTTGACCCCGGGCTGGAAAACAGCGGGCTGCTTAAACAGACCTGCGGGAAATGAAGCCTCATTTCCGGCGTGCAGCAGCGGCTTCGCCCGCTGATTGGGCGGGACCATTTTTTGGTCCCTAGGACCGTTAGAGGGTGCTTTTTTTTTTTTAGTCAACAGGAAATGACGTATTTGTTGTCACGTGGTATCGGGCGTGTGTGCTGGAAAAACGGGTCCCCGGTGATCGTGCCCCGGTAATCGTCGCGACTTACCCCGGCAACATGCACTTATTTCGGCCTAGAGGAGGAGCATTTGCCGCCTGGAGACCATTTTCTGGTCCTGAAAAAAAAAACTAAAAGGCGATCGAAATGAATGTTGGTGCCAATCTTTAGTCCATCTAAAGGCCTAATTATAATAACAATTGAATATTACCTCAAATGTTTTTTTTGGAAAATATTCAAGTTTTATATTTTTTGGGGCAAAAAAAGCAGTGCGCTCATGTGACGAAACCGGGATATAAAGGGTTAAAATCCGCGAAATGTAATTAAAACTTGACATGAATATTTCAAGGAGAAGTAGGTCTAAAAGATTGGCTAATTTAAAGTGGAATAAAATATTAATATATAAATTTTTTATAGCACTTTTTTGGGCGTGGTCGATTTGTGGCTCTAAGCCCAATAGTGTATGCATTTTTCTAGGAATCATTATTAAAAATACCTTAAGGCTGGATTTGGTAGAAATGAGTTCTGTCTAAATATCAAAAATATTATCCTAATGCAGTTTTATTTTTGAGAGCTTGATAACTTACAACTGAAAAATCTGAACAGCAAACTGTTTTCTTTCTTTTAAATTCGATCCATTTTACAAAATGTAAGGTTTTTACTTTAAACGTGCTGCAGGCTTGAGGAGCAGTGCCAGGGAGGCTGGAAGGGCAGCTGAAACCCATCCAGTAATCATGCTCTAAATCTTTCAGTGACAGAACAGCTGCTGCAGCTAAGGCCCACTAGCCCCTTTCTCCCCGATCTGCCTCCCCAGGTTCTGGTGGCGGTAGGCACTGCATGCGACCCACGTAGGGCCACACAGACACAGAGACAGAAGTGTTGGAGATGTGGGCGGCTGGGACACCAGTGACGGGAGTGTCCATTGATGGAGGTGGGCTAGGCTTCCCGTATCACTGAGGCTCCAACACTCTCTCCCAGGTCCAGGAGGAACAATGTTCCAGACATGGGCTGCATGAAGACCATGGTCCACCAAACCCTGGGTTAACCAGGAACCTTGCTGGAGGTAGAATGGGTGGAGGTCAGATATGTGCATGGGGATGTTCAGAAATATGTCATAGTGCTGCTGCAGATAAAGTTTAAGGGCAAAACACATGTAAAGGCTGCAGTTAGCTCACGCCTGTCGTATCTCTTAATTCTGGGGACAGATTGGCTGGGGTTTAATAACATTTTGGGACAGTGTGTGGGGGAAGCACTCACCTTGTGCAGTGTGTAGTGTCTGTGCTGGACTCAGTGGTGACTCTGGGTTGGAGGAGATGGCAGGGGCTTCTCGTGAGGCCCCACCGGCTCCCATTAATTGTCACTACCATTAATGGGGGTCCCATTTGAGTGCATTGGGATGGACCTTATTGGGCAATTTCGATGGTGCATGCGGATATCACTTTGTATTAGTTCTGGTCAATTATGCAACTCTATATCTGAAGCAGTGCTGCTGTACACCATTTCTGCAAAGCGTGTAGCACAGGCACTGTTTCAGGTGATCTCCTGAGTCGACATTGTGAAAGACATACTGACTGACCAGGGTACATCGTCTCATGCACTTAAAGAATTGTACGAATTACTGGGCATTTCATCTGTTCAGACCAGTGTCTACCACCCTCAGACTGATGGAGTGACAGGTGGAGCGGCTGAATAAGTCTTTAAAATCCATGATTCGTAAGTCCATTCACAAGGATGAACACAATCAGGATCTCTGGTTAGACCCTCTATTGTTTGCAGCATGGGAGGTGCCCCAGACCTCCACTGGGTTTTCTCTAATTTGAAATGGCCGGAAGCCACGGGGCTTATTGGACCTGACTGAAGAAAACTGGGAAGGTTATCACAAAAAAATTTGCTCCCGGTCCAGGAATGCCAGCAGTGCCTGTAGAACAGAGTGGCTAGACTCAAGCAATTTTCACCCAGAGATAAAGTGCTTGTATTACTCCCTTCTTCTAGCTCAAGGTTACTCGCCAAGTGTTAAGGAGCCTCTGTGGTCACACAGCGAGTCGGTGATGTTGACTATGAGGGTGATTGTTATTACCATCTCACACAGCCCAAGGGAGCAGATGTTGCTGTACAGCAGCAGCGGTTTGCAGATGTGTCATCTTTCCATTTGGCTTGTTCGGAACCACAACAACTTTCCAGCGCTTCACTGAGCTCTTTGCACCCCTTTAAATTCAAGGTGGTCCATAGGCCAAGCTGGTAGTAGCGGATTTTCTCTCCCACTCGCTGGGGTGCTCCCTGGCCTCAGTTGGACGGCGGGGGTGTGTGGCGGAGGTTTGGTCTACGGGTCCGTTGCAGGGAAGGATGGTGCACCATGCTTGAGGGGTAGTGCCACAGAGGCTGGCAGGACACCTGAAACCCATCCAGTAATCATGCTCCAAGCAGAGTGGAGACAGCTGGAAATCTGTCTGGTCGTGGACTGAAACGACAGAGCTGAAACTAAACTCTTGTTGTAAACAAGACCTGGGGCTTCCATACAGCACCTGCATGTGGATCAACAGCTTCCTCTCAGGCCATAGACAGAGAGTCAGAGTTGGCCATCACACATCCTCAGCCCTGAGCCTCAGCACTGGCTCACCCCAGGGCTGTGTGCTCAGTCCACTGCTCTACACATGACTGCACTCATGTCCACCACAGCAACATCTTTGTGAAATTTGCAGACGACACCACCGTGGTGGGGCTCATTTCCAGGGGTGACGAATCTTACAGAGACGAGGTGGAGCAGCTGTCGTTATGGTGTAAGGCCAATAACCTCCTCAACACTTCAAAAACCAAAGAACTCATAATAGACTTCAGAAGGAAAAAGGCAGAGATCTCACCACTATTCATTAACGGGGACTGTGTAGGAAGGGTGCCAAGCTTCCACTTCCTGGGAGTCAACATAGAGGAGAACCTTTCCTGGAGTGCGAACACCTCCGAGCTGCTGAAATGGGCCCAACAGAGACTTCCTGAGAATTCTCAGGAGGGATAACATCACTCTGGAGCTGTGTCCCAAAACGTAGGCTGCATCCTTCGGAGGACCCGGCCTTCGCGGTCGACGTGGGCCAGGTCCTTCGAAGACTGAGAAGGCCGGAAGTGCGAGGCTGTGAAATGGGACGGTCTAGCCTTGAGATTTGTGTCACCGCTGTGTCGGTGGAGTTTAATAAACTCGCCGTCTGCTCCTTGCTGTCTAAAATATAACAGGACACGGGCGTGAATTCTCGACCGTCTCACACTTTGACGTTTGACGTTTATTCAGCTGTGTGAAAATCCCGGAGGAACCCACCCGAGGGATTAATAAGGTTTTATTTAATCTAATAACTTTGATCTCAGCCAAACCGATTTACTCAGGAACAAATAAAACACAGAAAAAAGCCAAACAATAAAATTTTTAAGTTATTCGAGTGACTTATATCATGTTTAACCTGAGTAGTGAAAGACAGCGGGGGTCTGAAAACGATGAAGCTGGGAGTCCGCTGCTCTCGCCGGCTCGAGTGACCATTGAACCCCCCGGTCAGCTGTCGAGCTGGTGGGTAACAGACGTCTCCGAAACAGTTGGTGCACTTTTGCAAATATGCGACGTCTTGATAAACCGAGCAGATATTTGAAGTTTACACAGCTACTTTCTCACCTGAAAATATGTTAAAAGTTTACTTTGTGACCCAGAAAGAGTAATAAGAGTAATTTTAAAACTTAGTAGCGGCCGCCATTGTTGAAAACTGAAATTGGCTGGGCCGCGCTATGAATTCTGGGATATGGTGGGTCATGAAGGACACACCTGACCCATCCTTCAAATTCGGGGGAATGAAGGACGCATTCTTCTACAGAGCCACCACTGAGAGTGTACTAACCTATTGCATATGCATCTGGTACACTAGCTGCATAGGGGTTCAGAGGAAAGCACTCCAGGGGGTCATTAACACCGCCCAAAAGATCACTGGCTGCCCCCTCCCCACACTGGAAGATCTACACAACAGCCGCTGTCTTAAAAATGCCCAAAACATCATAGAAGATTCCTCACATCCTGGGCACTCCCTGTTTAAACTGTTGCCCTCAGGCAGACGGTACAGAGCAATCAGTGTAAGGACTAATAGACTCAAACAGCTTTTATCCAACTGCAGTAACACGTCTGAATGCTGCTACAAAAAAAATGCCAATCATGCCACTCTTGTATTAATCTATGCGCTGACCGAAGCATGTATGTGAATGTTTGTTGATGTCTCTTATTAGCACTTTAAGTATTCTATTTATTTTATTTATTGAGTTTTATTGTTTTATTTATATTTTAATTATATTTTGATATCGTTAGGGATGATGCAGTGATCGGGGACCATTTTTAATTTCGTTGCACCTGTGACGATGACAATAAAGATTCTGATTCTAAGTAAAAGCATCAGAAACACACTGAATGCCGAAGGTCGTGATTGGCGTTCACACTGAACTGCTAAACTGGAAACATTTTATGTTGTTTAGATGAATAATTTGTTCAGTGTCTTTTATTTCATTTTATGAGTTTTAAAATTGTTTACACAGCATCAGCATTTAAAGAATTAACTTAAATAAGCAATGAAACCATGAAAAACACTCAAAACTTTCATGTTTCATTATACAGCTTCAACTGCAATTGAATTATACTTTACACACAAACCAAAAAGGCCTTCTAAACACAATCAGCTCAACAATGCTGGACTCAGGACCGTCAGATTACAGTGTCTCTACCAAACGAGGAGACCATGAACACGTCCAGTGAACTTCTACCACGGTCACTGTCACAGAGGAGACGGGTAACGAGAAACTTCACCGTCCTAGATGATGTCTCTGACAGACTTACCTGAACAGGTGATATCCAGGGTGGAGGAAGAGCGATCTGCTGATGCGCACTCTTTCAGAGCGTATCCAGCCTGAACACAGTGTGACTCCATCCACCACACCGATCTCTGTGAAGAACTCTGAGTATTTCCTACAGAAACAGCAGAACCACAGTTCATCTGTCCACAGACAGCAGCTGCATCCTTCAGGTTCCAGATATCCATCGCCACTGGTCTCCACTCTCCTCGTCTCACCTCCAGTGTACCTGCACAGCGACTGGCTCCTCCCACCAACCTGACAGGCTCTGACAGAAAGCGGAGAGTCATCAGTGAAAGAACAAAGTGAGTTTGAACCAAAGCTGCAGCTCCTCTTCTACCTGAGCAGGTGAGTCCAGCAGCTTTGCCAGGTGAGCAGCTGCTTCTAGCTGAGCCTGAGCTTCTACAGTCCAGGAGAGCAGACTCATGGCCTCCACACTGGAACTCTCTGCTCCACACTGGAGCCTCCGCTTCTCCATAGAGCGCCCCCCGGAGGAGCGAAGGAGGCCCACAGCCAAGCTCCCTGCAGACCACCTCTGCATCCTGCAGGTCAAAGTCAGCTTCACACACTGAGGACCATCTCTGGTTAGACTTCACCTGCAGTCCGCCTGAACACAGACTGGAACCGTTCAGCAGCCTGACAGAGTCTGCAGAGATCAGAGAAATCAAACAGCGGTCCAATAAAACACTGAAACAAAGTAAATGTTTCTTTTGTAGCACAGTCTTGGGAACATGCAAAAGGACCCCATGGTGCAGCTTCACTGTGAAAAAAAGGAGGCTGTACACCCTTAAAGTCAGGCGGTTACCTTATGCACATTTCCTTCTTTTCTCAAATTTAAAGAAGCTGATGGTTTCCTGTTCCTGGTTCTGCTGTGAGTTAGTTAGCAGTCAGTCACACCTGCCCATGACTAGTAACAGAAAAAAATAGCTACTGGAAACTCAGCCTAGAGCTTTTTGGCTGGATCACACTGATGCCAATGTTGCCTTCAAATGCATGGATCCACATACTTGTCCCATTGCCTCGGCCTGTTTAGACTAATGCTAACATCAGTATCATTCGAACATGCACCGTTGTAATGGAGGAATGTTTTTTTACTTACCTAGACTTTTAACACTTTTAAAGACGTTGATAATGAGTTCGACGACAATGTCCTGGAGACTGTCAAAATCTTTGACTATGTAAATTTTATTGTGATCAGAGTTGATCAACTTCAGTTGAGTCACATTGACTTTTGCAACACCTGAAAGACAAAAGTGTCAGTACTGCTGCTTAACATGTGAGCTACATGGCTTTGTCATATTTGGAACCAGTGTCCTGCAGACAGGTTGGACTCAGTTCTACTCTGGGCAGGGGTTCGTATGCTTGCATGGTTAGAGTAGAAAAATTGTGGTTTATAGAATTGTTGTTTTATTTTAATGTATACATAATGCGAATGTGCTCATAAACAGGTCGGCGCTCTGTGTTTTGAGGCTTGAGAGCTTCATTCAGCGCTATTGTCTGGATTTGAAATATTGCAGGAAGACATAGAGTGAAGGAGGGTTTTTGCAGCATGCTTACATACACATGATACTGGTTAGAATAGTCTCTGGGTCAGGAAGTCCAAACGAGGCCCTGAACTGGGCCTTAGAATCAGCAGAAGAATAATGGATAATATTAGATAATCAAGGCTATGCAGGGTGTGTGTTGTGTCTGTCTTTCTGATTCCAGGAGAAGCAGACACAAGGCGAGGTCAGAAGGAAGGACTGAACCGGGGAGGACTGCCCACAGTCACAGTTACTGTCACAGTATATAAGCTGTGCAGCCCGTGTCAGGGTTGTCTTTGGTGTGAGGCAGCCTGTTGTAGCACGCTGGGCTCCGGCACTGTGAACTTGTAATTCCAACAGCTGAAGCAAATTAAATCTTACTGTTTGGAACAGTTTCAGGTAAGTTTTTAAAGGTTTTTAGGATTAAAATAGGCTTTGCTCAAGGTTTCAGGCAGGGTTCATGACCCTGTTTGGGACTGGTTTTGGGACTGGGAAATAAGCTGGTAGAGGGGGCCGCCCATCAAGATGTTACTGAAGTTTAGACTTTCAGATTTAGTTAAAGGGGTTTAAACCATTTTTTTCATTAACTGTTTTTAGAACACTTTTTAATGGTTAAGACTTAATAGAAAAATGAAATTATTCACCAATAACAAAGACTTCAATGCCGCTGTCTTTCAAATTCTTTGAGGGAAGTTCTATGTCATCATAAGACGCCCCGTCTGTGATCAGAACAGCAATCTTTTTGGAGTCTGGACGCATTCCCACATTGGGTTTGAACTGGTTACGGAGGATGTGTGTCAGAGCTTTTCCTGTGACGCGAAAGAGGAAACAAGAAGTGGAGAGTGATAAAGCACGATCAATACAAACCCCAAGATGCATTTCAACAGGAAC
>NC_140533.1:30745675-30770675 GCF_057382185.1 Mchenga conophoros | reverse complement strand
ATCAGAGGCGATGACCTTTAGCTCACTCTCTATGGCACCCTGCACACCTGAAAGATAAGAACTTATTAAAACACCTGAACACGTTTGGGAAAGTCTATCAACTCTGTTTTGTTAAATTTTAGACAAAAACCTGACTGACAGCCGATAGTTTCTTATTTTTAGTCTCATTGTGCATTAAACAAACGGCTGATTATCTGATACAGATACTTCAAATTTCTGTGAAAACAAGGACATCGTTTTTTCTGACAGCCAGAAATGTGCAGTCGAGTGGCCTGTTGGAGGTCCTTTGTTGGGCTCTGGCAGCCGTTAGGAACTGAGTTACTAGTGTTTATTGATGATGCAACTGCTGATAGAAGCAGCAGGATTAATTGTGGAGTGTACAGGACTGTAATCTCTGCTTAGTTTCAGAAGAATGCAGCTGCAGAGATTCTCAGTGCACATGGAAAGTAAGCCCTGCTATCTATGGGTTCCTGGGAAACTCTTGCATTGCTTTTGCAGTATTCTGTAGTGTGGTGTGCTCTGAACGAGACTGTTGTGGTGTACACAGTTCAAAATATTATTTAGAAATGTGTACTCAGGTTCAATCACCAATAGCATAGACCTCGATGTCATTGTGTTTCAGGTTCTTTGAAGGCAGGAGTACTTTATCCTGGGATTCCCCGTCTGTGATCAGAACGGCAATCCTTCTGGAGTCTGGACGCATTCCCAACCTGGGTTTAAACTGGTTATGGAGGATGTGCTCCAGAGCTTTTCCTGTATGATGGCAGAAAGTGACATCAGCAGGTCAAGAGTTTCGAAGGTCATGGACTAAAACCCAATCATGGGTTTTAAACACACACACACACACACACACACACACACACACACACACACACACACACACACACACACACACACACACACACAGTAGAAAGTCAACCATGAATCAAATGACATATTTAAACAAGAAGGCTTTAAATGAAACTAATGTTAGTACTCAATAATGTTACACGCTGCTCCAACTGCCCGATAACAGCTGTCGCTGCTCAGGGCTGAGGCAGTTGAGTGCTCACCCTTTAGACAGCACTATAATGCACAGACAGCTCCGTATGTTTGAGGCATGAAGACTCCTCTCAGCTCTGTCACCAGTTTGTTTTCACTCAGCGTTTGGGCATACAGGGAGTGCAGAATTATTAGGCAAATGAGTATTTTGTCCACATCATCCTCTTCATGCATGTTGTCTTACTCCAAGCTGTATAGGCTCGAAAGCCTACTACCAATTAAGCATATTAGGTGATGTGCATCTCTGTAATGAGAAGGGGTGTGGTCTAATGACATCAACACCCTATATCAGGTGTGCATAATTATTAGGCAAGGTCCTTTCCTTTGGCAAAATGGGTCAAAAGAAGGACTTGACAGGCTCAGAAAAGTCAAAAATAGTGAGATATCTTGCAGAGGGATGCAGCAGTCTCAAAATTGCAAAGCTTCTGAAGCGTGATCATCGAACAATCAAGCGTTTCATTCAAAATAGTCAACAGGGTCGCAAGAAGCGTGTGGAAAAACCAAGGTGCAAAGTAATTGCCCATGAACTGAGAAAAGTCAAGCGTGCAGCTGCCAAGATGCCACTTGCCACCAGTTTGGCCATATTTCAGAGCTGCAACATCACTGGAGTGCCCAAAAGCACAAGGTGTGCAATACTCAGAGACATGGCCAAGGTAAGAAAGGCTGAAAGACGACCACCACTGAACAAGACACACAAGCTGAAACGTCAAGACTGGGCCAAGAAATATCTCAAGACTGGTTTTTCTAAGGTTTTATGGACTGATGAAATGAGAGTGAGTCTTGATGGGCCAGATGGATGGGCCCGTGGCTGGATTGGTAAAGGGCAGAGAGCTCCAGTCCCACTCAGACGCCAGCAAGGTGGAGGTGGAGTACTGGTTTGGGCTGGTATCATCAAAGATGAGCTTGTGGGGCCTTTTCGGGTTGAGGATGGAGTCAAGCTCAACTCCCAGTCCTACTGCCAGTTTCTGGAAGACACCTTCTTCAAGCAGTGGTACAGGAAGAAGTCTGCATCCTTCAAGAAAAACATGATTTTCATGCAGGACAATGCTCCATCACACGCGTCCAAGTACTCCACAGCGTGGCTGGCAAGAAAGGGTATAAAAGAAGAAAAACTAATGACATGGCCTCCTTGTTCACCTGATCTGAACCCCATTGAGAACCTGTGGTCCATCATCAAATGTGAGATTTACAAGGAGGGAAAACAGTCCACCTCTCTGAACAGTGTCTGGGAGGCTGTGGTTGCTGCTGCACGCAATGTTGATGGTGAACAGATCAAAACACTGACAGAATCCATGGATGGCAGGCTTTTGAGTGTCCTTGCAAAGAAAGGTGGCTATATTGGTCGCTGATTTGTTTTTGTTTTGTTTTTGAATGTCAGAAATGTATATTTGTGAATGTGGAGATGTTATATTGGTTTCACTGGTAAAAATAAATGATTGAAATGGGTATATATTTGTTTTTTGTTAAGTTGCCTAATAATTATGCACAGTAATAGTCACCTGCACACACAGATATCCCCCTAAAATAGCTCAAACTAAAAACAAACTAAAAACTACTTCCAAACACATTCAGCTTTGATATTAATGAGTTTTTTGGGTTCATTGAGAACATGGTTGTTGTTCAATAATAACATTATTCCTCAAAAATACAACTTGCCTAATAATTCTGCACTCCCTGTATGCTAACACAGCTTACACCCTCACACAGCCACGAGGATCGATGTCCTGCTGTGCTGCTCATTATTGGAAAACAACAGTAACTACTCTACACTATCGAGTCAGCGAGGTTAGCCAACACTAGAGGTTCACTGTAGCGATGTCCCCAGTTTTTACTAATCTTCTGTGAGAACCGATAAATTAGTTTGTCCATGTGGATCCAAGGGTAAACAGACTGTGGCAGTTTCACTCAAAGCACGTCCACAGATGGATTATTGTCATTGTCACTGCTACATGATGCACCTGTTAGTGATTTATTGTAAGTTCAGATTTCTAAAATCAACTTCTACATACCGTAATTGTCGGGCTATAAGCCGCTACTTTTTGCACAAGCTTTGAACCCTGCGGCTTTTAGTCTGGTGCGGCTTTTCTATGGATTGTCCGTGATTTTTGTGATATCGTAAGAGGATTTGTTTTGTTTGTTCCGCTGTTGTACGGCACTACGTTGGCTGGCGGAAGGGCATGTGATCAGACACACAGTATCGGGGTTCAAGAGTGGTATGTTGGTCACATGTCCGTCCGCCAGGCAACATAGTGCTGTACAAGTAGCGCGAAAAACAAACTTCAAAGTAGCGCTACGCGTTCAGCGGGAGGCGTGGATGACCAGCGGCGATAAACTTGCGAAAAGCAAGTTATGCTCAACTCCACCGGTGGAACCTGACAGCGTGGAAAAGTGTGAAAACATCCACGATCACCAACGGATTTTGAAGGGCTGGACTGCTGCATGATGGAGAGGAGGACATCGCCACGGCCCTTCTGAGGGTGTTCGACTCTGACAACGAGGATTTGTTTGGTTTTGAAAGTGACAACAAAGGAGAGAAGCGGAGAGTGGATGACGAAGCCATCCTGAGCCTGTTCGTGTCCGACACTGGAGAAGAGGACTTTGGTGGTTTTAGTGGCAGGAAGATGGTGGTGAATGACTGACTTTTCTTCTTGTTAAAGCCGTGTCACTGCACCTGAGCCTAAAAGGTAGGCCGGATCTATTTTTCTGGTGTGCTGTAGGTTATTGTTATGTACTACATTTGTTACTCATTTATGAAGCACAGTACATGTTTCGTACTTGTAATTACCGCTACTTGTACATATACCTAAAAAGTTATGCAAATATGTACCCATAACTTGTTTTTCAAAATATTAATGAAAGGGGTGTGTCTCCAAACAGCCGTCTCTTCCCTGACAATTCGCTTTGTGCATATTCTCTTACATATGATAAGTCAGCATTGAAACACCTGCAGCTTTTAGTCAGGTGCTGCTAATGTATGTACAAACCAGGATTTTCCCCTGATTTTAGCTTGTGCGGCTAATATTCAGGTGCGCTCTGTAGTCCGGGAAATACGGTACATAAACATGTATGATTTCATGCCAGGATCTTTTGAATGTCTAGTCTTTGTTATTTGTAATAATTTATGCTTTTTGTGTTTCTTTTTAAACTATCACTTCAAAATGGGATTTAAAAAAGTGCATGTGTGCCTGTTTTGGTACTTCTGTCTACTTGTGAAGGATTTCTCTGTTTATTGTGCAGCAGATACTTTTTCAGAAATAATCTTCGTATCAGATTCTGATTGTCCGGGATGAAACTTTTTAGCCTGGTTCAATGATCACCTCTGGAGCACCTTCTGGTGACAACCTCCTGTAGGCTGGGTAATATGCTGCTTGCTCACCTGTCTTGGTGCTCCCACCAGTTTCTTTGAGTTCTTCTATGGCCCTCAGCAGGGTTTGTTTGGTCTGGTGGGTGTTCAGGTGCCACTCTGTCCTTGCTTTGGTGCTGAACAAAGTCAGACCTTCAGAAGCAATGTGTAAAACAACAAGGACACACAGAGCTCGTCACTCAAATTCAAACATTCACACATTCAAACACGATAGTTATTAGCACTTGGTACAAATTACACATTATTAAAAGCACAGTGATTAAGGGGAGTTTATGTATGTGTGGTATTTTTTTTTACAAAGTTAAAGTACTTTTGAAATTAACAGTGTTAAATATCATAGTAATGGTATGACTGGCAGTGAAAACATTACCGATCTGGACTGCATCGGGACCAATGTTGAGGCCGCTGACGATGGCAACAAGAAACGTTTGAATTTTATCAAAGTCATTTCTGCTGATGCTCCCAGACTCATCCACCAACATCACAAGGTCAACTTTGGCTGTTTCACAGCGAACACCTGAAACACAGCAAAGGATTATGGGATACAGGAGAAGACCAAATAAATTTCTGAAGAGAGAAGCAGGCTGGGAGGTCGGTGTTAGGTCTAAACTTATAGACGTCGCTGACTCAGAGACTTATTCCCGTGAACAAAGCAAGACAAAACAGCGATCGATCTGTTTTAACTCG
Source organism: Mchenga conophoros (assembly GCF_057382185.1). NCBI lineage: Eukaryota > Metazoa > Chordata > Actinopteri > Cichliformes > Cichlidae > Mchenga > Mchenga conophoros. The sequence continues at coordinate 30,765,583 of NC_140533.1, read as the reverse complement.
CGCAAGTGAAGCTCGGTGGGAATCTCAGAGCAGCACTCGGCCCTCGACCTCAGATGACTCCGACCCCAGCCTTCGCTTCAGCCTTTTTATTGAAATGACACAGAGCCCCACTGTAAACCCCATGTGGTGTGTTGTAAAGTCAAAAGCACTGTGTGTGTATGCATGTGCGGGCATGTGTGTGTGTGTGTCTTCCTGGTGATCACAAAGGCGTCATCTCCCCTCACCCCTTAGCTTAGCTTCCTCTAACGGTTTACCATATACAAACACAGGTGAGCCCACAAAGGGCAGGAAGTGACGTTCCTTATATAGAATGTGCCTGCAGTTAACACTATAACCCCCCACCCCACCATTCAGAATGTCTTTGATCATGCAGCTTGAAACAATTGTAAGCACAAAAATGACAACATTTAACAATTCGCTCTAACAGTCGGTACAGACCCATCTGCTGCCTGAGAAACCTCACACTCCTCTGATCACCAACTAATACATTAACAGGAATCAAACAACAACTGAAGTGGTTATTAAAGATACAATTACAAGTTACTAAATGACAAAAGTGTTCTGTGATTTGGAAAAAACAACAGCAACTATAATATTTTGTTATAAGGAATCACACACGGAAATGAAACATGCCATATTACGACATAAATAAAGTAACAGAGATAAGTCAGTCAGTGCGCCCCAGGGTGGCTGTGGCTACAATGTAGCTGCCATCACCAGTGTGTGAATGTGTGTGAATGGGTGGATGACTGGATATGTAAAGCGCTTTGGGGTCCTTAGGGACTAGTAAAGCGCTATATAAATACAGGCCATTTACCATTTTTTTATAAGTGAGGTCGATAAACACTATGACACTATGTTTGCACTGAAGCACCGCAGCAATTTCCTAATGTTGTAAACCTGCTCAACATTTGGCAATAAACCCCTTTCTGATTCTGATTCTGATAAAGCAGCTTTTTTATGATTTGATCAAAAATGAGGGAAATTTCCAGATATTTCTACGGTTTAAACTTAACTGTAAATGAAATAATACCTCCACCCCCATGGTTAACGATAAAATCATTTCCAACTTCAGATAGCAGCCCAACACTTGAGCTATCAGAGTCACCGACCCAAGTCAAAGAATTTACACCTGTTGTCTCAAAGCATGTTGAACAACGTGAACAGTCGCTCACAGAACTATACTCAGTACGGCAGCACAGTTTGGGGATGTTACTGAAACCCTTTATTACATTTATTTAAATCATGGAAAAGAAAGATGTAATAAAGGAATAACAGCTCTGCTACTTCCTTCAGCTGCTAGCAGATAACATGCAACCACCTCCTCCTGTCCCAGCATCCTCCTCTGTCAGACCAACAGCATCTCCTCCATCACTACATCCGTGAATCTTCGCTAAGCTTTTCTTCTTTTTCTCCATCCTTTGTCCAGTATCTCCACTCTGAGCTGTCTGATGGACTCTTTTCTGATCCTGACTGTCCTGCTTACTCCCGGTGAACATCTGAACTTCTGCAGCTCTGCATAGGGACTCTTTACTTAGTCCCTATGGACCCCAAAGCGCTAACTAAGCTACAAATGTGCAAACACACACAAACATAAGCAGGATATTTATTTGTATCAGTGGAACATTTTAAATATGTTGTTAAACTGTCATGTGTTAGGCAGTAGGAGCTTCTGTTTCGATAGAGGCAGCTGGAAAACGCAGCTGAATTTAAATGGAAAAGAAAACCAAATATAAAGCACTCAAAGCCTCTGTTGCCTTTGCTGCCAACCACAGTGGAGACAGAAGCCTTCCAGAGCCTTGGCAGATATCCACCATTAGGGACGGAGACCTTTGAAGAGAACATACTGATTAAAGACTGCAGCAAAGGATAGTCTGAATGGTGGCTAAACAGCCTCAATGAACTTCCTAACAAATTCAAGCTGTTCTGCAGACTCAGGGTGCAACAGTGTGAGCTCGAACCATCCATCGACATCTGAACGAGGTGAAACGCTATGGCAGGAGAGCCAGGAGGACCCCGCTGACACAGAAATGTAAAAAAGCCAGACTGGATTTTGCCAAGATGTATTTGAGGAAGACAAAATCCTTCCTGGAGAATGTGGCAGATGAGACCCAGCTCATCATTCTACTATGAAGCACAGAACACAGTACCTACACTCAAACAAGGTGTAGGTTCTAAGATGTTTTGCTGCCTTTGGCACTGGAAGCCTTGACTGTGTGCAGGACATCATGAAGCCTGAAGAGTACCAAAACATTTTGGTCTGCGATGCAGGGCTTAGTGTCAGAAAGCTGTGTCTGTATCAGAGGTCATGGGTGTTCCAGCAGGACAACGACCCCAAACATGCCTCTAAAGGCGCCCAGGAGAGGTTGGAGACAAAGTGCTGCCAGCAATGAGTCCGGATCTAAATCTGATTAAACACTTATGAATCGCCTTGTAATCGGAAGGTTGCCGATTCGAGCCCCGGCTCGGACGGTCTCGGTCATTGTGTCCTTGGGCGAGACACTTCACCTACCGCCTACTGGTGTTGGCCAGAGGGGCCGATGGCGCGATATGGCAGCCTCGCTTCTGTCAGTCTGCCCCAGGGCAGCTGTGGCTACAACTGTAGCTGCCTCCACCAGTGTGTGAATGGGTGGATGACTGGGTGTGTAAAGCGCTGTGGGGTCCTTGGGGGGGGGGACTAGTAAAAGCGCTGTACAAATACAGGCCATTTACCATTTATGAAGAGATCTCAAAATTGTTGTTGGGAGAAGTTGCCCTTCAAATCTGAGAGACTTTGAGCAGTTTGTAAAAGAAAAGTTGTTGAAAGGTGCAACCAGCTTGTAGATGGTTACAGGAAGCGATTGTCTGCAGTTATTTTTTCCAAAGGGCGTGCAACCACATATTAAGTTGAGGTTGCCAATAATTTTGTCCAGACCAGTTTTTGAGTCTTTTGTGGAAAGCTGCCAAACTGTTCTGTTTTTTGTGTTGATAAAGGACAAAAATACCAAAACATTTGTAATTGTTTTCTGGAAAAATTCCAGCCGTAGCTGTACATCTCTTTTCTACTCGAGCACTCAAAAGATGTATACGATGTGTTTCATTCACCCATTCTAGTGTTTTCTAACTAAGATTCACATTTTCAGAAAGATGAAGAGAGAAACTTGTGATCCAGTATCTTGCCCTTGGCTCATTTCTAATACATCTCCTTAAAATGTCTTTAGAAATACAACAAATGGACTCAGACGGATCTGAAGAGGTTTAGATTCATGCCTGCCTCTTGTTGTGTATAATATTAATGTAAACCAGTACAAACAGGGCAGGCTGATGTTGCAGAGTCCTACCTGAGCCCCACAGCAGCAGCAGAACCAGCAGCAGGTGATCCATGTCAGGTCCACGTCCGTCTCCTCTCTGTCTGTCCGACTCTTCAGCTCTCTGCTAATAAACTGCTGTTTCCTCTTCATCTGTTATCTGCTCATCAGCCAACTGATCGTAAGATAAATAGTCCTAGCCCTGGTGTATGCCGTTATCTCCCTGCTCTCCAGTAACTCTCTCCCCTTTCTGTTGCAGCCTCCCACGGTCCTGATCACGGCGTCCCCGTGTCGTTTATTTCCCGGTCTCTTCTGTTCAGCGATAAAGCAGCGCGTTCCCTTTGGTTGGTCACCTTTAGTTAAAAGAATAGCGTTTGTTTTGTGTGCGTGTCTGCGTATTGTTTGCTTTTGGGTCCAGCTTACGTGTTAGAACTACGGTTCAGAGTTTCTCTGTCAAATCACCTTTAAACCTGTTCTTGAAAATCTCACCAAAACATGAATTACTAATATTATATTGGTGAGTGTTGTGGGCTCAGACACACACAAGAGCACATTTAAATATTTCAGTGAAAGTTCTTTTAGCCTAAAATCACAGGTTTAAGATCCAGAGCAGATTATAAAGGGTTAACCTTCATAAAGTGTGTGACAGCTGCAGGAAAGATCTGACGCATTTATCTGATCACACAGATGCTGAGTTTAGCTGCGGTCAGTCGGCTATCTGAAGTTCTAGCATCTGTAATCTGATTGGTCGGTTTTTCACGCAGCAGATTAAAACAAACTCAGGTGAGTTTGGCTGAAAAATCTCTTTCAGGTTCTCCTGTTTCATCCTCTGATTTTAAGTTAATGCTGCTCAGCGCGTAACATGATCCACGTCAGCTGTCAGATGACAAAGCTGCTCAGAACTTCCTGTCAGAGAGGAAACACACGAAGGTGATGAGGAGATAAAGGAGAGGAAACATGAGAGAGGACACTTCTCCTGTGAGTCACGTTAGAGTTTGTGTGAAACACTCGGACACCTTTAATGAACAGTTTAAAAAGAACATTTAGGATATTTACAAATATTTATATGTGATGAAAAAAGTTTTAGTGGTAAAATTTCTTTGACATCATTCAGTTTTGTGTTCTGATCAAACAGATGTGCGATAATATCGACTGTGTCTGAGTCGCAGGCTGTAATATCTCAGCCTTTCAGCATGTGGCCGTGGATTACTCGCAGGGAACGCTGGGATGCAGGAAAGGTGTCGCCAGGTTCAGAGCAGGGACGCATTTCATGTTTCCAGCGTGTAAAAAACAAAAAAAACAAAACAATATATGAGCTGATGATGTAATTACAGTTTACTGTGGTTGCAGTTCATGTTCACACGGTGGTGAAGGATGCAAACACTTCCTCCACCATGTGGAGGCGCTGCTGAGCTGCCTGCTTTTCTGGACACTGCCAGCTTTAACCATCCAGCTCCGGGTCCTCCTGTGGGCGGGGCTCCTGCCTCCCGGTGACCTGCAGAGACACAGCAGCACACAGGTGTGAGTCAGCGAGTCGCCGCTCTCTTCAAACGGGCCGAGAGCTTCGTTCCAGAGCGTCTTCTGATCAGCAGACGTGTGCACGGTACCTTATGGCTGAAACAGACGGCAGAGATGAAGAGCAGCAGGAGCAGCAGTCTGATGACAAACACTGTTGGATCTGATGAGACACACTCAGCCGTCACATTAGATGTTAGGAGAACAACAGCTGGCATCAAACACAAACATCAGGTGACGCTCAGTTATCCTGCAGACATTCACTCATCACTGTTTCCTAACATCATGCTGCTTCTGCAGCTTCTCTGGTTCCTATTCTCACCTGTACGCCACAGGGCCCGCCTGCGTCCTGGATGATCTGGATGACGGAGAACCACCACAGACATTTTGATACCGTGCAATCATTTAGTAAAACATTCAAAAGTTTCTGGTTCTGCTGGTGATTTCAGGATTTTCCGTCCCAGCGTCACCTCGTGCTCACCGGGGGGCAACCGACTGTTGACGTCTTCCTTATCCTTTACACCCTGGCAACCCTGGGCACGCGTGCCACAGCTGGCACGCCATAGCGGGACTGGCCATCAGGCATACCGGGCAAATGGTCGATGGTGATTTTACGTTTTTATGGGCCGATGATGTTTTTGCAACGGTATTAAAGGTGGTGGATTGTCCAGATGCTGGCAGATGTGTAAAAATAACTCAGTTGTTTGCTGGTGGCTGTGGCGGAGCTTCCACAGAGGCCAGCAGGTGGATGAAGGGAGGGGAGGCAGGAGGAGCAGAGACCCGAGGTGGTGAACTGAACTCCAGGTAAGAAGTTATGAGCTGCAGTCTATCTGGGTCAGATATGAACCAAGTTTAGTTTATTTTCGTTGTGCTGACTTTTTACAGTCAGTTACAATAACTCGTACTGCTACTAGCTAGCATGACGGAGTTTCTATACAGCTGGGTGGTGCTATGATGTTACTGATAGTGAACTTTATTTTATTCATAAGGTTAGTTAGTAACTGCCAACCGTGCCTCTTCTCCTCTCATTCTCCCCCCTCTCTCTCCTGTTGCTACTTCAATCATGAAACTGATCAGTGATCAGCTGATCGGCTTTTCTCTCTTGTTTGTTTATCGCCCACTTTGCGCCAGAAAGAAGAAACCAGCAGATGTCGCGCTAAACAACAGCAGCACGTTTAAGCTTGATCAGCTGTTGTTAGAATTTATTTAATATTAATTTCTAGTATCAGCTGATGTTTGCTGGAGCCACAGCTGTAAAGCTGCTGGTCATGATGGTTTGGATATGTGGTGAGAGGGAAACATGAAGATGAAACCAGGAGATGTCCTTACTGAACCATCAGAGCTGTGATGGAGAAACAGGTTTACCTTTTAGGTGACATGGATGAGTTGAAGTTATGAGCTGTTTCTGAGAGACAAATAACACCAGGATCCTTTTCTAAGTAGCTGACAGCTGGTGACTGTGCAGGGGCGGGTCTAGCAAAGTGTTTCCAGGGGGGCGGGTAGGGCATTAACAGGGAGAGGGGGGCAGCTGGAACCCACAGCTGTGCGTGTTCATGGAGCTGCATGTTCACCTGCTGGACGTCACTACCTGACAAGTTTAACTCTTCAGGACATTGCAGAGGCCTTACTGACAGTGTTTGGCTCCACATGTCTGTGTGAGCAGGTTTTCTCCCACATGAGTCCTCAGGCAGCCTCTGAATGCTGGACACTGGGAGCCCAGAGATCACAGTAACATGTGTGTCTCTGTGTTAACAAACATGCCATATTGGCCCCGTTTATTTTTCCTATCATTGTTGTGAGGAGACCATAAATAGCATTTGCATTTGCTGTTGTGGATAAAAAGTCTTTTTTGTTTCAAACTATCTGATAACTATTCGCTGACAGCTGCAAACATCTGTGAACAAATATGATCCTATAACGTGTGTAACTGTTCATATAGAGCGTTATTACATTTAATGCTAATGCATCATACGGCACACTGACTTCTGAGGAACGTTTAGATGCACTCATCATCAGACAGGTTGCCCCTGATTTACACTGAAAAGCATCTTGAGCTCACTGAACTGTACATGAAACCAGGATTTCAGATTCAGATTTTCTCAACTGTTATCCAGCACAAAGTCATTTTTATATTATATTATATTTATATTATATTTGCAGTTTTGCATTTTAAATAACCGCTATCTGCTTTTCTCAGTGATGTCATTTATTCCAAGACTCCAGATAAAAAGTTAAAACACTATTTTGTGCCAAAGTCAGGCCAATGATGATTTTTTTTTGTTGATGTGAGGCTTCAAATTCAGTGTTTTTAGAGCGAGTCCTACCTGAGCTCCACAGCCACACCATCAGGTGCACCATCAGGAGCTCTGTCCACACGTCTCCTGTCATAAATAAGCTGTTTTCTTTTCTCGACATAATCAGCCAACCAATAAGTAACTTCTCAGAAACTGAGTCCCACCCCAAAGATAAAATAATAAAGATCACATAGATATTGGACTGTGAGTGCGTCGTTAACCCTTTAATGTCACATTCCTGGTTTCTGGAGCCTTTCAGAATCAGCAGCATGTTCTTGTTTCCTCTAAAAATAGCATCACACCGCTTACAACTGACACGACTTTGCTTCAATGTCACAAAGACACCGGCTGACTGCTAACTCACCCTTCCCAATAACACACGAACAACACACTCAAAGCATTCTGGGAGCTGTAGTTTCAATGTTTTTAATTAGTAGATTAAGTTTGGTGATGTTTGGGGTCTACAAACGAGGAAAACAGGAATGTAAAGCATTCAGTTAAAAAACGAATTAATTACAGGAAAAATCTTCATCAGATTACCAAAGTATAAAACCTCTGAAGCAGTTAATCTGTAAAGTCCACTTCAGCCATCAGTCACATGATAAAAGTGCTGCGAGCTTCCTGCCTGCAGCTTCCTGTCAGAGACGGTGGACAGAAAACATGTGAAGGTGACGAGGACATGAAGAAGGAGAGGAAACATGACTGAGGATGCATCTGCTTTCAGCCACATCAGAGTCTCTGTTTTAGCCGACTGTGAAAGGTGCAGTCATCCATGCAGTGAGGAACGCCAACTCGATTAGCTTTGAGTTAAAACAAGTATTTTGTTAATGCTCTGATATCGTTTCCATTTTGATTACAATTCTAAACCTGCAGCTAAAAAACAAACAGCTCGCTCCTCCTCTCCACCCATCCATCCACCCCGAGCTCATCTCAACTTCTGGCTCTGCTGCTTCTTCACCTGCCTCTGTTTTGCCTCCGTCATAATGATGTGGCCACTAGAGGGCACTGTCACAATAGACAGCAAATGTTGCTCGTAGTGTGCCGCTGCACAGGCGAGGCACAGTAACGAGCCAGAGCGTGGCAGGTAAATTCAGTTAGTAGCTTAGCTGCTAGCTGCTATGCAAACGAGCTGGTTATTTCAGTCTGAAGAGTCGCTAACGTCCTACGCTGATGTTGCAGACCTTACAGCTGGGGTCTTTCTTGGCATTCGCGGTGGACAGGCTCATTAGCTGGTGCCCGCTGATCTGTGACACCGCTCCCAGCCTCAGATCCACCGGCTCCGTGTACATCACCTCCAGGTTGACATCCTGAGCGTGACGGAAAGACAGCGAGCCGTCCTCCTCCTCGGTGCAGGTCAAGAAGCGGTTGTCGGACCTGTCGAGGGCTGGCAGCCTCCCTTTACAGAAAGCGTCTCCTTTGGAGCCGTCAGGAGCGAGGACCAGGATCACGTAGTGGTACGACGTGTACATGCAGTAGAAATCCCCAAAGTACATGTTGGTGGTCTTGTTGAAGAGGACATCTGCTCGGATCTGTACAGAAACAAAAAATGGTGTGTTTCATATTTTTGTGCACTTTTAAAAGTTATTTACCCAACTTGGTAAAATTAAAGAAAATAGTAATAATAATAATAATAATTTAAAAAGTATATATTTTTTCAAATATCCACAAATTTATTGAGTTTGAAGAATAAATGTTTATTTCCTGTTTAATCACAGCAGTGACAGTCAGTTTAAATTCATTTTATTTTGACTACTTTTTAAATCAAATTTGCAACAATAAAAATATCAGACTTTTGTAATCTTTGACTTTTCTGTGACATAAAATATCAGTAAAAAGTGAAAGCGTTCAATTTTTTCACATTTTAATTTTGAACCTAAAAAAGTGGTTTAAGGCGGACACGGTGAGGTTCAACAGCCAGAGCAGCAAAGACACGGCAAGAAAACAGAGTTTTAAAAAGGAAGCACTATTAACTTTGGACTGAATACTTCTTAAAATCTTAATTTAATTTACAGTTAATCTAATCAAAAATTCTGTTTTACAACAGGCTGGCAGCCTTTTATTGTCTTTAAATTCTATCACGCCTCAGATTTGGGGGTAAACATATTTATTATTTATATAAGTATTTGTAAGTAGCAAACAGACAGTTTACAGGAATTCATAGCTGTTAAATCCAGCTTTTAGTTCCCATTACTACATGTCAGCTGAGATATCATTGTTTTACAACAGCAGTAACATTGATGTAGAGCCATGTCTTCTGAAACAGGCCATGAGGACGGCTCCTGCTCGAGGAACACAAAGACATGAAGCGCCCTTCAACAAACACGCTTTAGTGGAAAAGAGGGGAGATGTCATCATCCAAGCTTCGTGAGTTGGTCTGAATCAGAAAAACGGTAAAAACCCTGAAAACCATACATTTCACACCCAAGCCTCAACTCTCGCGGCCCGGTAAAAAACGGTATTGGCCGATGGCCCAGGGCTTGGGGGCCGATGGTCTAAACCAGGGGTCTGCAACCTTTAACACCGAAAGAGCCATTTGGACCCGGTTTCCACGCAAAATGGGCGACCGTGGCTCAGGGGGTTGGGAATTGCATCTGTAACCGGAAGGTCGCCGGTTCAATCCCTGGGCCCTCTGTCCTGGTCGTTGTGTCCTTGGGCAAGACACTTTACCCTACTTGCCTACTGGTGTTGGCCAGAGGGGCCGATGGCGCGATATGGCAGCCTCGCTTCTGTCAGTCTGCCCCAGGGCAGCTGTGGCTACAACTGTAGCTGCCTCCACCAGTGTGTGAGTGTGAGAGTGAATGAATAGTGGTATTGTAAAGCGCTTTGGGTGCCTAGCAAATACTTTTTGACTTCTAAAATAAAGACAACACTGTATATATTGTTTGTTTTTACCTTTATGCTTTGTGTGAACAACTAAGGTGTGTTGCTTATTAAATCCTTGAAGTGCTACAGAGAAAATTACATTTTATTTATGTAATTAACAAATTTTGAACTCTTAAAGAAATATAACAAAAATAAAGACACCCAGCTGAACTACAATGATCCAGCAAACAAAAACTGTTATATCTCCTTTGGGCTTTTGGAGCCTTGACCTGACTTTTAAAAAATAATTGGCAAAAAAGCACTATGCTGCTAAAAAATGAAAAATACATATTTGTTAAATTCTGCGTAAATATATATTTTCCCTGGTTAATGTGTGTGGTGGGGCGTGGTCTGCAGCGTCGCTGCAGGGGAGGCGACGCACCTGAGCGGCACCCGCAATAATGCCTCGCTGCCTTTACATCTGTGCTATCTGTGCTGTTGTGTTGGTGTGTGTTGGGCTGTGAGCTGAGAAGCTACAGCCGGCTGTGTGCGCACAGCAACCGTGTGTGAAAAGTGGTCGATAAAGAGATGCTGTAAAGCGTGTTCATGCAAACATCGTCGGGTCTGCCGTGATATGTTTACAACAGGACTTCTGCTCCTGAACATCTGCGCACAGCGTCTGTAAATCGGGGCTTTCATCTTTACGCAGGACTGTAAGCTGTCGTCTGTGAGGCGTGAGCGTGTTTGTTTTTCACATAGTTCACGGTGGAGAACAGCTGCTGACATAATGTGGATCCGAAGGTCCATAATTGGCCTACCTGGGGTTGAAAGTCTCGATAAATGCACGGCGTTTAGGCGGGTACACCGGCTTCAGCGAGTGTGACGCTTATTATGAGCGATGAAAAAATAATAAAATATAATTTTATTTTTATATTTCAATATCACAATAATCTTCCAATTCAGAACTACAAGTTAAAAAAGAACTAACATAAATAAATTACACTTCAGCTAAATACTTCTAATTTATTTTCCCAAACCACGCGGAGCCGCAGTATAAGGACTAAAGAGCCGCAGGTTGCCGACCCCTGGTCTAAACGGTACCTGGAAGCGATACGGCCCGTAGGGGGAGTCCTGGGGAGGTTTCCCTGTGTTGAACTCTGTGTTGCAGCTGAAGAAGATCCCCTCCAGTTTGCCGCTGATGGGGGACCCGTGGCTGCCGCTGTTGTCTTTCACCGTCGGCAGCAAGAAGCAGGACTGAGCATCTCTGGAATGACACACAGGGCTAAAGCACAGCTGTACGGAGAACCCTCTCGGGGTTTTGGTCACTGAGCGGGGCGCACCTGTCTTGTTGGAAGTACTCCCCCTGCTGGTTTCTGTAGAAGACGGTGAACGGCAGCATCCTGCCAGCGATCGCCTCTGCTTTCTGCAGCAGCTGGTTCAGGTGGATGGAGGAGTAATCTGCAGATGCACAGACTCAGACATTCAACATTGAGCCTATATTTAGGCTGTGGGTAAAGATGAGTTATGTTAGTCCATAGTGCGACTGCAAAGGAATTTTTCAAATTATGGTTCTATTTTATCAGTGGGACTAAAAACAGTGTGATAGTAAATTAGCTCAGAGACGATCCTCGTGATGCTTTAACCTGCAAATCGATCCAAAGGGATCAGTGTGCACGAGTAGCGAGGAGAGGTGTGGTTTTTGGACTGAGAGGCTTCCGTCTAACCTGCAGTGCAGAACTCAATGATCTCGCTCCACCGAGAAACGGCGTATTCTCCGTCTGGCTGTTTGGCGGCCGTCTGAACGGCCACGGTGTACTCTGTGCGAGGACTCAGGAACCAGTGGCCCCTCACTGTCATCGGCAGGGGAACTGCTTTGGCCACCAGCTTGGTGGGCACATCCTGGAAAACAAAAAGTACTCGGCTCGACCGGTTCGTTTGCTTTGTATCGTCTAAAGCAGAGTCAGAGCGCCCAGGATCGGCTCTGCAGACCCACCTTGTGTTTGAACTTGTTGGAGCTCATGTTCTCCTTCTTGTTGAGGTCGATGAAGTAGTGTGTGATCCTATCTCGGCCCCTGCTGTCCATGTCCCAGCTGATCTTGAACGAATCGCAGGTGATGTTGGTGATCCGGATCTGCTGAGGAACCGGCAGGTCGTCCACGTCCCCGATGTCGCTGTCTGCAGATTGTGCGCCTGCACAAACACAGACAAAAAACAAAACTACAGCTGTAACGCCTCTGCTGTCCATACATGCCAACCCTCACGATTTTTCTGGGAGAATCACAAATTTCAGTGCCCCTCCTCTCCCGGAGCCACCACTCTCCCGAATTTCTCCCGATTTTCCACCTGGACAACAAAATTGAAAAACCATATCGCAGAATTCATAGCGCAGCCCAGCCAACTCCAGTCTCCAATGGCGGCAGCTGCTTAGTTTTAATATTACTCTTATTTCTCTTTCTGGGTCGCAAAAAAACTTTTAACATATTTTCAGGTGAGAATGAAGCTGTGTAAACTTCAAATATCTGAGCCGTCTTCAAACCCCGCGGTCTTTCGCTACTCGGGTTAAACATGATATATGAGTCACTTTGATAACTTAAAAATGTTATTGTTTGGCTTTTTTCAGTGTTTTATTTATTCATGAGTAAATCGGTTTGGATGAGGTTGAAGTTATTCGATTAGATTAAATTTAACTTCATTAATCCCTCGGGAGGGGTCCCCCGGAGTTTTCACACAGCTGAATAAACGTCAAACAGAAAACTGATTAAACAAAGTGTGAGACGGTCGAGAGTTTACGCCAGCATCCGGTTATATTTTAGAAAGCAAGCAGCAGACGGCTGAGTTTCACTCCACCGAGAGCTCGTGACGTAATTCTGAAGACTAGACCGTCCCATTTCACAGTCGCTCACTTCCGGTCGGAGGACCTGGTCCACTTAGACCACGAAGGCCTTCACTCACGTACAGAGCGGTTTGTGCTGGTGGATGCAACCTCCGGACACCCCCGCTGTTTCCGGCCAGCCAATAATAACAGTAACATTTAACTTATTTTATCCGATAAATAAACACTGTAAGGCGGAGCTCCAGATGTGCTGAGTGAAATTTAGGATTTTGTGGGACGTTATTTGGCAGCTGTCTGAGTTTAGCATGTGCTAACTTCCAAACACCAACAAGAGAGAAAAACACTGAGAGTGGAAACCAGAAACCAGTGAGTGCTGCCCTGTGGTTGTACTGGGCTGCTGCGAGGTGAAGCTGCTGCTCTGGGCACCGACCGAGAGGATGACATCACAGATACGAGCGGCCGAATCCTGAAGCTTAAAGTATGTCGCTGAGCTGCTGGTCACAGATTAAAAAGACCACGAGGGGGGGCTCATGATGTAAGCAGATTATACAGAGTCACAGCGACAGATTAACCCATCAAAGGTTGCAGTCCTGTGAAATCTGTGACCCACATCAGCACTCACAGCTGCATCTCACTGAGCTTTTCTATCAGCAGATCGATCCCTAACCCTGTCTGCACCACAGCTGCAGAGGTCTGAGAGCTTTGTACACGTAGCTATAACCTGTCAAATAACAAAGAAAGTATCCTGACATGTCCTCATCTCTCTGTACAGCATCATTAACACCTTGACCTTCAGATCAGTCTGATGACCTTGAAGGAGAGGTCAGAGGTACTTTCTTTATATTCACAAGCACAGAGAAGACAGCACACTTATATGAATCACAGTTTCTAAGCTGTGAGGCTTTTTAGGTCATGAAGTCAACCTGAGCCCACGCTACAGAGTTTTATATGAATTCATTCAAAGCTTTTCCAGGTCGCCAGGAGGCGATCAGTCTGAACTCAGACCTGAAACTCCGATGTTCACGTTTGATGTGACTCTGAGGACATCACCATCAGCTCTGATGTGCATCTACAGCAAAGAGCTGAATAAAAAAGGCTAAAAATCAGAGGACAGAGTCCATAAACTGCCCGAGCCGGAGGTTCTGATCACAGGACCACTTCAAGCTGATTCCACGCCGGCCTGCTCCGTCTCTGCATTCATCCTTCCTACCCTCCCTCCTTGTGTTCTGCATCTTTTCAGCCTCGGTGGACAAAAGGTTTCAGTCAGCAGAGACGCTGAGAGCTCAGGCTGAACAAGGAGCCCGTTGAAGAGGCGAGGACAGCTCAGACTGCAGCCCCAGAGATAAAAACCCTCCATCAGGGCAGTCCAAACACAGCAGGGGCCACATGGAGAGAACAGAAGTCTACAGTCTCGAGGTCAAAGGTCACTCCTGCCTCGCTGAGTGAGGACAATCGAGTGGCTCTGAAGTGCAGGACTCATCAGTTTTTGTTCTTAGAGTGAGGATTAGAGGACGTTAGTGTCTGCAGGAGCTTCCAGGTGTGATATTAATTTGACCGCTCTGCTCACGGACGCCGGCCGCAGATTCACTCAAAGCAGTAAAACCTGAACGCCGGCTTCTTCTGGACTCTAACATGTGCACTGAGCTCAGATTCGAGTTACATCAGACCCCTCCTGAGTATACATCTCTCCTCCGCACACACTCAGTGCGTCGCCGTTCATTCACAGGAAGCTCATTGCTGCCTTTACTGCAGGTCGGTGTAATGGCTGAGGGTCGACAGCTTTGGCAGGTTCTTATTCTGAGTCCAGCAGCGCTCGGTGTGGAAGAGAGCAGAGATCGAACTAGCCTGAAACACTGTCAGTCACATATTATGGGCCGAGTATTTCACTACAGTCACTGTTGACCTGAACTGCGAAAAGCTCAGACAGCAGTGACATACCTGCTCCAGACATGTACAGATATTAGGGCTGCGCGATTATGGCAAAAATGATAATCACGATTATTTTCACTGAAATTGAGATCTCGATTATTTGACGATATTTATTTAACCCTTTAAGACCTACCATAGAACCAAGTCCGCCAGAGCTTATATTATTATTTATTTATTTATTTATTTATTTATTTGCATGCTGTAGAGCCATTTTTGGGAGCATTTCAAGTTGCTATACATCAATACAACTGTTATAGCCCATATTTTAATAATATGTATGCATTAAGTCCATAGTAATTACATTAATTACAAAAAAGTGCAATAAACTACAAAAAAATTGAAAATCGTTTTTGTTTTTACATATATTTCTACTTGGGGAAATTTAAGAGGTTTATCCCTCAAAACTTTAAATACAAAAAAGTTGCAAAAAATAGTTTACAACAACAGGAAATTTATTTTGAGTGTCTTCATAGTTTTATTTTGGAGATACACCAATTTTTATATACTGCAGGAAAAACAAAAAACAATCCTATGATGCAAATTTGCAAAGAAAACAGCATGTGCATCAAAATAGACTATTTCCAGCAGTGCAATTTGAGTTCTAAGCATCCCAGAAACTATTCAGAAAAGTATAGAGTCAAACATGACTTATAAAAACACCAGTATAGGCTTTTAAGGCCTACAAGTTAAAAAAAACAACTACATTTTCCGTGAAAATGAAAATGATCGGCTTGGCAAAGCGTGTTTCTGGAATATTATGTTTTTGTTCCTGCAAGCGCTTTTTATGCAATTTTTGCAAAGCGAACGAAACCGTGACCGAGGACAAGCTGATGTCATCAGATGTAAGTACAACTCCTCCGGTTTCATATGCAAAACAAATTATTGCGCTAGCTTACGCTGTTCCGGTTCTACAGGGATTTAAAGGGTTAACAATAACAATGTATTGAATAATGACTTTAAAAAATAATATAAAATAGTGTGCAAATACTGATAACAGTGCAAATGTTTGCAATCCGGTTGTTCAGTGATGACGCGACGAATCCTACTTCCGGGTCTAAAGTAGTCTGTGTTTAATATGGCTTTTGTGTTGTTAACATGTTTAATGTTTTGTATTTTCTTCTATTTGATCTCAAAAAGCTCCTAAAACAGTCAGTGATCACTGTTGACCTCCCTCGGCTTTTATTACCGCTAATCATTTATTTAAGCTCAGTTTTTAAAACCTTAGGATGTAACTACAGCCCAGACCATGCAGCAGTATATGAATGACTAACCTCGTATTGTGGATGGATTATCTCAGTTGTTCTCCTGGCTGAAGTTTGGTCCTTTTACAGCATCCTGCCATGCGATTACATTTGTTCCTGACCACCGAGAACACTCACGGTAACTTTTATCGAGTGGAAAAAAAGTTAGCTTGTTTATATTATGCTAACATAGCTGTGTCGCTAGCGGTCACGTAGCACATCATTATATACCAGCTAGCCAAACTTCAGTAACCCTACAAACGTCACTGCTGTTTAGTTTTCTGTCTTCATTTATGCTGGAAGTGATAACAGAGCTGTACGTTTTAATTTGTTTCCAAAACCCCGCAGTCAGGACATGCTATATTGTATTTAGATAGAAGCTAGCGAGCTAACTCCCTGCTAACTTCTAACTCCGTTAAATGTCATAAATTCCGTTTTCATGGATGCCTGGATGTTAAACTCAATTGTTACACCTGGTAGAGCAGAACGCTGATCATTTTATTAAAGATGAAAGACTTTAGACAGTTTTTCAACTCTCAGTAATGCCACAGTGATCGTTTGATATATGGACCTGCAGCGGAGTTTAGGTCCAGACACGGCTAGTGACGTCAGACTGAACAACCGGATATAAAAAAATAAATGAAAAATGTAAACATCTACCTTTAGTGAACTTTGCAGTGTTGCTCTGTGGCGCAGCTATGACACCGTAGTAAAGTTTACACACTATGTCTACTTGATCCACGTCAAGTAGAACCCATAATGTTTCCGCACCACTGAAGTTTTTTTTTTTTACCTCTCTTTTCAACCAAAGGCAGTCACTCTCCTCCCCAAATAACTTCTTAGCTTTCCGAGCTTCCCTTGGGTCCTCTTAATTGTTGTGACACGCGTCGGAAATGCAGAGAGGTGCACTTTATTTGCCACAGCGCAGCGCGAGAGTAAAGCACGAGGGAGGGGCTAATAATCGGCTCAGTCATTTTTAATGATCGTTGAAAGCCCACATCGTAATCGTGATTAAAATTCGATTAATTGAGCAGCCCTAACAGATATGTGCTTCATTTCCTACAAACGGAGCACAGAAAGACCTGTATCACACCTGTATCACACCTGTATCACACCTGTATCACACCTGGATCACACCTGGATCACACTTGTATCACACTTGTATCACACCTGGATCACACCTGGATCACACTTGTATCACACCTGGATCACACCTGGATCACACCTGGATCACACCTGGATCACACTTGTATCACACCTGTATCACACCTGTATCACACCTGGATCACACCTGGATCACACTTGTATCACACTTGTATCACACCTGGATCACACCTGGATCACACCTGGATCACACTTGTATCACACCTGGATCACACCTGGATCACACCTGGATCACACTTGTATCACACCTGGATCACACCTGTATCACACCTGGATCACACCTGGATCACACTTGTATCACACTTGTATCACACCTGGATCACACCTGGATCACACTTGTATCACACCTGGATCACACCTGGATCACACCTGGATCACACCTGGATCACACTTGTATCACACCTGGATCACACCTGGATCACACCTGGATCACACTTGTATCACACCTGTATCACATCTGTATCACACCTGGATCACACCTGGATCACACTTGTATCACACCTGTATCACACCTGTATCACACCTGGATCACACCTGGATCACACTTGTATCACACCTGTATCACACCTGTATCACACCTGGATCACACCTGGATCACACCTGGATCACATTTGGATCACATCTGTATCACACCTGGATCACACCTGGATCACACCTGGATCACATTTGTATCACACTTGTATCACACTTGTATCACATCTGGATCACACCTGGATCACACCTGGATCACACCTGGATCACACCTGGATCACATTTGTATCACACTTGTATCACACTTGTATCACACCTGTATCACACCTGGATCACACCTGTATCACACCTGGATCACACCTGGATCACATTTGTATCACACTTGTATCACATCTGTATCACACCTGGATCACACCTGGATCACATCTGTATCACACCTGTATTACACCTGTATCACACCTGGATCACATCTGTATCACACCTGTATCACACCTGGATCACGCCTGTATCACACCTGCCCTTCACTCACGTACAGAGCGGTTGGTGCTGGTGCAGATGATCAAATAATCGATCTGTGAGGACCAAATTGCGATGACGCTGAGGTGTGATCTGATTTCAGCCTGTCCAGGATGATTTTAAACTCGTATCACTGAATCACTCGCTCCAGTTTGGACTCCGAGCTCCACACCAGCAGCTTTTCTCTGCTCCCAACACCGGAAAATGTTCACTTTTGTTCATCGGCTGAGAAAAGAGAGCACGAGCAGAAAGTGTTCCCTCCTCCTCCTCATCCCTCCATCCTGCCAGTGAATGGAGGAGGTGAAGCATCTATTCATTGCTCCTGGGAAGGTGATTAGCCACAGTGGTCTGCAGACCCAGCAGCCTGAAGCTGCTGCCAGAGTTCAGTCTACAGAGGCCGCTCTGCAGGTTCAGATGAAGCCCGTCACCAAACACAGATCACAGCTCTGACCGAGTGCCGGGACTGCACTGTCAGGTGTCCGTGATGTCACAGTCTGGGATTTCCTTTATTCCCATGACCTGTGCAGCACAGGGATAGAACCAGCTGTTGGTGCTTACATTTATTTTTATGGTTATTTCTGTTGAAACACATGAAACCATTATGGATTATGTACTGGAGCTGCACTCCCGACGTTCTTACAGGAGCTGTCAGGACTTCCTGTGAACGCTGCAGGTTCACTCTGCTCTGTTGGCCACATTTACATCCTCATTCAAATCGAAGCAACAGCCAGACCTCATGTGCCTGCAGGACACACAAATCACCTGCATTTACATGAAGTCACCAGAGGTCATGTGACTCCTCGTCTTAGAGGCTTGGCGTCAGAAACGGAAACAACAAAAGATGCCTTGTTGTTGTTGTACACACTTTCAGATTACTGTGGTGAAACTGTCCTGAGGTCAGCCATGATGACAGCGTGGCAGTGCGGGTAGCCAAGGTAACAGTGACACAGGATCGATCGATCGATCCATCGATCCATCCATCCATCCATCCATCCAAACATCCATCCATCCATGCATCCATCCATCCAAACATCCATCCATCCATCCATCCATCCATCCAAGCATCCATCCATCCATCCATCCATCCATCATCATCCATCGATCGATCGATGCATCCATCCATCCATCCATCATCATCCATCCATCATCCATCCATCCATCCATCCAAACATCCATCCATCCATCCATCCATCCATCCATCCATCATCATCCATCGATCGATCGATGCATCCATCCATCCATCCATCCATCCATCCATCCAAACATCCATCCATCCATCCAAACATCCATCCATCCATCCATCCATCATCATCGATTGATCGATCGATGCATCCATCCATCCATCCATCCATCATCCATCCATCCATCCATCAAACATCTGTCCATCCATCCAAACATCCATCCAAACATCCATCCATCCATCCATCATCCATCCATCCATCCATCTATCAAACATCAATCCATCCATCATCCATCCATCCATCATCCATCCATCCATCCATACATCCATCCATCGATCCATCCATCCATCATCATCGATCCATCCATCGATCCATCCATCCATCCATTCAAGCATCCATCCATCCAAACATCCATCCATCCATGCATTCATCCATCCAAACATCCATCCATCCATGCATTCATCCATCCATCCATCCAAACATCCATCCATCCATCCATCCATCCATCCATCCATCCATCCATCCATCCATCCATCCATGCATTCATCCATCCAAACATCCATCCATCCATGCATTCATCCATCCATCCATCCATCCAAACATCCATCCATCCATCCATCCATCATCCATCCATCATCCGTCCATCATCCATCCATCCATCCATCCATCCATCCA
>NC_140533.1:30658175-30740675 GCF_057382185.1 Mchenga conophoros | reverse complement strand
GGGCAGCCCTCCATCTTAGTAGGATTGCACGCCCAGCTACAAGGGAGGCGAAGGAGAGCATGCAACGCTGTGATGAGGTCAACCGTGCATCAGCCTCTCCAGTGGTGCCAAAAAGTGCAAGTAATGGGTTAGGATCCATATGGTGTCCAAGAATTAGGGACAAGGTTTGAAATACATCTCTCCAGAATCCTTCAAGGCTAGGGCACGTCCAGAACATATGGATAAGGGAAGCCTCCGCACTCCCACACTTATCACAAGTGGGGTCAACATTCGAGTGTTCGAGTGGCGGACACATAGGGATGTGGAGTTAAGTTGAGTATTAAGTCCCAAGTATCCATAGACAATGAGCGATTTAAATCTTGTTCCCAGGCCGTTTTAATCCGATCTATCGAAGAACCATTCATGCTCGCCAGCCTGTCATAGATAAGAGAGATAAACCCTTTACGTGTTGGAACTAGGGTAAGGAGCATATCCCCTGGGCTTGCAGCTGGTGCAACTGGGAAGTTTGGAATCTGAGATTGGAGGAAATGTCTGGTCTGCAGATATCTGAAAAGATGTGTACGTGGGAGATTGAACTTTTCAGAAAGCTGAGCAAAAGATGCAAAGATATTGTCAGAAAACAGATCATTGAAACATGTAATGCCCCTGTCACGCCAATCTCGAAATATAGGATCAGATAATGATGGCTGAAAAAAAGGGTTAGAAAAAATTGGACTCAGAAGGGAGAAGCCTGTAAATCGAAAATGCTTCCTCATCTGAGCCCACACCCTCACCGTGTGCCAGACAACTGGATTATCAATTGTCTTTTTTGGGGGAAGGGGGAGTGAAGAACCAATCAGGGCCAGGACAGAAGAGCCTGTAGTTGAGTTCAACTCCATGAGCACCCAGGACGGGCAATTACCTTTGTTTTGGAAGTACAGCCAAGAAATAATGTAGCGCATATTTGTTGCCCAATAGTAATATCGAAAGTTAGGCAGTGCCAAGCCTCCACGACTTTTGAGTTTTTGGAGTTGAGCCTTGTTCAATCAAGGTCGTTTACCTCTCCATATATAAGATGAGATAATTGAGTCCAATGAATCAAAGAAGGATTTGGGAATAAATACTGGTAGCAATTGGAAGAGATACAAAAATTTAGGAAGTATATTCATTTTGATTGAGTTGATTCTTCCCACCACAGAGGTGGAGAGAGGAGACCACTGTGCCAGATGTTTTTTTGTATTATTTAACAGAGGGAAAAGGCTCCCTTTGAAGAGACAATTATGCTTCCTTGTAATTATTACACCTAGATATGTAAATTGATTTCCTGCCATTTTAAAGGGGAGGGTAGTATAGTCATACACTGATGCATCTCCATCCACAGGAAACAACTCACTTTTGTATAGGTTGAGCTTGTATCCTGAAAACTGGCCAAATTGGCGAAGTATGGATAGCAACGTAGGTATAGATATTTTGGGATTTGAGATAAAGATTAAGAGATGATCTGCATACAAGGATACTTTGTGTTCAACACCCTTCCTCCATATCCCATCGATCTCCCCACAGCTGTGAAGTGCAATGGCAAGTGGCTCTATAGCCAGGTTGAAAAGGAGAGGACTTAAGGGGCATCCCTAACGGGTTCCTTGTTGGAGGTTGAAAGGCTGTGACTGTATGGAATTAGTAAAAACTGAAGCGTTAGGACACATATACAATAACCTCATCCATGAAATACATTTTGATCCAAAATTGAATTTATCTAGAACTGTGAATAAATATTTCCATTCGACCCGATCAAATGCGTTCTCCGCATATAAGGAAAGAATGCACTCAGGACCAGAGATGGGCAGTAACGCGTTACTTGTAACGTGTTACTGTAATCTGATTACTTTTTTCGAGTAACGAGTAAAGTAAGGGATTACTATTGCAAAACCGGTAATTAGATTACCGTTACTTCCCGTAGGAACGCTGCGTTACTGCGTTACTAAAACCGTGATTTTTTTGCGAGAATGTCTCATGACAGTGACGTAAGCGAGTGCGACGTTCGTGACAACAGCTGTGTGCAGATCAACAATGGATCACATATCGAGTGCAGAGAGAGTATGAGCGTGCAGCGTTTAAAGCGTGGAAGTACTGACCTTACTTTGAGTTTGATTCCATAAAAAGTGACAAAAACATTAGTGTCCGCTGTGCGTGGGAAGAAAACTTCTTTTTACAGCGAAAAAACCCCTAAACTTCCAACAAGCACCGAGTAGCTACGACGTAATGGGAAACTCACAGAGAAACTCGCGGATTCTTCCACTGACCGCGGCACACCTGCACCAGGGTAAACCTCCGCCTACCCCACTCCTGCTTTACAGGTGAAAATAGAGCAACAGGACCGCTGAGTCTTTGACTTTATTTATTTTCTGCTGTGTTTTACTTGCATCTATTTGAAAGACTGAGTGTAAACACAAAAAATATTTTATTTTATGAGCTGGAATGTGCAGAAAATAGGTTTAAATGTTAAACTAATTTATTCAAGTCAGAGAATGTTGCAGATAATTAAATGTTTGCTTGATGCATAAAGTTAAAAGATTAAAACTAATAAAACAAGTTTTAAAAAGAGACTTTTCCATTTGATTACATTTTGTATGATGATTATGTAGAAAAAGTAGAATTGGGCTGAGAGATCTATCGCTTTATCACCTCTTCAGGTTGTAAATCGTGTTTTTAAAAAGTTACTAAGTAACTAAGTAATTAATTACTTTTGAAAATAAGTAATCAGTAAAGTAACGGGATTACTTTTTTGGGGAAGTAATCAGTAATTACTTACTGATTACTTTTTTCAAGTAACTTGACCAACACTGCTCAGGACTCTGACCGGAAGGGGTGTATAATATATCCAATAGATGGCAGATGTTGGAATAAGAGTAATGATTCTTAATGAAGCCTGTTTGATCTTCGGATATAACTGAGGGCAAAATATTTTCCAGTCTATGTGCCAAAACTTTGGCCAAAATTTTAGCATCGACATTTAATAGAGAAATTGGCCTGTAGGATGAGCATTCCACAGGATCCTTACCTTTCTTTGGGATAAGAGCAATACTTGCCTCGTAAAAGGATGCCGGAAGTTTACCACACTTCCATGAGTCGGAGAGGGTTAGATGTAGTTGGGGTAAAAGCAAGGGTGAAAATGCTTTGAAAAATTCTACGGGAAAGCCGTCAGGACCAGGGGATTTTCCAGACTGCAGTGAAGAAATGGCTGCAACCAGCTCTTCTGGCGTGATGGGTTGTTCATCTAATCTGTTTTTATTATCAGAGGAAAGCATAGGTACATTCAAAGTCTTTAGAAAGTTATCCATTAAGGTGCTTTCCTGCGGTGATTCAGAGGTGTAAAGTTGGGAGTAAAAAGTCCTAAACGTATCGTTAATTTTGGAAGGATCCGAAGTGATATTACCATTAGCCATTCTAACCTTTGTGATGTGTCGTTTCGCCTGGAAGCCCCTTAACTGGCTGGCAAGCATCCTGCCCGATTTCTCGCCATGAATATAAAACAAACTCTTACTCTTCAGGAGCTGACGTTCAGTTGAGTGTGTTGAGAGGAGATCGAATTTAGTCTGAAGCTCCACACGCTTATTGTATAAATCTGGGCTTTTTACCTTAGCATAGAGCAGGTCTACTTCTTTGATTCGGTTGACTAAATCGAGTCGTTCTATACGGGCCATTTTCTTCATATTAGCAGTGTAGGAAATAACTGGTCCCCTGAGAAAGGCTTTTAGTGTATCCCAAATTATTAAGCTAGAAGTTTCTCCTGTGGTATTTGTTTTAAGAAACAAGGTTATTTGTTCTTTCATGAATTCCAGGAAGTTTACATCTGCCAGGAGAGTCGAATTAAAACGCCAGTGTTGTCTGGGTTGAGGGATGTCTGGGAAACTCATTGATAGCACAACAGGGGCGTGGTCTGACATTACTATGGTCTGGTATTCACAGGATTGGACCCATGGGGTCAGCTGATTATGAATAAGAAAATAATCGATCCTAGAATAAGTGTGGTGTACCTGTGAAAAAAAAAAGAGTACCCTCTTCTGTGGGGGTGTAAGCAGCGCCAAACATCAGAGACACCACAGTTAGATAAAAAGGATTGAATGAAAAGAGCAGATTTACTGACAGCACAGGGATTCGGTGAGGATCGGTCTAACACAGGGTCCAGCCAGCAGTTGAGGTCACCACCAAGTATGAGAGAGTATGAGCTCAGATCAGGCAGCAATGAGAAAGCACGCTGCAAGAAATCGACATTATCAATATTGGGCGCATATATGTTGGCCAACACTACTTTCATATTGTAAAGCTTACCCGAAACAAAAACGTACCGGCCACTCGTATCAGAAATTACATTATGTTTTTCAAAGGGAATATTTTGGTCAATTAAAATAGAAACGCCTCTGGCCTTAGCCTGAAAGGTGGAATGAAAATGCTGCCCTGCCCATCGGGACAAAAGACGAGAGTTATCCGAATCACGGAGGTGTGTTTCTTGTAGAAAGACAAGAGCTGCCTTAAACTGCTTTATGTGTGAGAGCACCTTCCTTCTTTTCACAGGGTGGTTAAGCCTTTGAAGCAATGTGATATGAATAGCCTCCCTGCTAGTAAATAGCGGTGGAGAAGAAAAAGAAGAAAAGAAAAAAAAGAAGTGTCAGCAACTTATGAGTATGAACGAAAGTCCTTGCATATCCCAGGAGAGGAAGGTAGTCAGAACAGACTACTCACAGGGCTGTCCCGCGGACAAACGTCGGGACCAGACAAGCAGGCTCTCAGGGTGATTCGGCTGTAGCGGGCAGGTCGTCCAAGTATCTCGCTTCATCGGCCGAATGAAGCCAGCGTCTTGCGCCGTCAAGAGACGTGATGCGAAGTCGTGCAGGATACAGCAGAGCAGGCTTGAGACCTCGTTTATACAGCTCGGACATCACTTCACGGTACTCCGCTCGCTTGCTCAGAACTTCCGGGCAGTAGTCCTCCACCACGCGAATCTGCCAACCATGGTATTCTAGTTTCCCTCCTCGCCGGGGTTCTCGGATAAGAAGGTCCTTTACCTGGTACCGATGAAGGTGTATAATTACGGGGTGCGGTCTCTGTCCTGGGGCCAGCTTAGCGGCAGGTATACGGTGAGCTCTGTCAATCTCCGGGTGGGTCGGGAGCCTCTCCTTCCCGAAAACCTCGCAGAGCAAATCTGCAAAAAATTCTGTGGGATGCCCACCTTCAGTACCTTCCTCGAGTCCCAGGATACGCAGGTTTTGGCGCCTACTTCGGCTTTCTAAGTCCGTAACTTTAGCCAGAAGTTTAGTGTTAGATTCGCTGAGGTTGGAACAAATGTTCTCAAGGTCTCTAACCCGCTGGCTTAAGTCGTCCGCTGCTAGCTCTAAAGATCCGAGCCGCTGACCATGATCATCTACCGCAGAGCGGACTTCGTCAAACTTTGACTCCAGTAGGCCAAAAGATGTTTTGAAATCGCTGGCCAATGCCTCCCTATGCTGCTCCAGAAGGGAGGAGATGGCCGCCATGTTCCGCTTAGGTGCGTCGTCCTCCTTTTCTGCCGCTTTAGTGTGTTTTGAGGCCATGTTAGAACGAACAAAAACCAATTTCGGAACCCGTAAAATAAAATATATGCAGTTCAAAAGTTTTTTTGTGAATTGGCAGGTTTAGGAGTGGAAAAAGGTAGAAAAGTTAGCGGAGCAGTCTTCTCCTCTTCCTACTACATCCCCCTAGCGACCGGAAGTCACAGAAGTTTATATACTAGCACATTATCAACACCATGATGTCGTCTGGTGTAATCGACCAAACAAAGGCTCGCTTTTCTCTGGTCACTTTTCTACCTGTTCTCAAACTTCTGCCATCAGATAAATCTGAAAGGAAAAGTATGCTGCTTGACTTGGATGCTGCTGTTAGGACTCTAGACCTCTGTTTAAGTTTTCCAGTGCGGGTGCTGATGTTGTTGCCAGGTCCACATTTCCACATCCATGTGGAGTTGGTGTGTCTGGCTTCCTCCTAACTATGCCCTCCACAAGGAGTGCTCTGGACCCTGAACACCAGCCATCAAGTCAATCAACAAGAGACAAAAAGTGCAAGACACACTGCCCCAATCCTGCCGAAACTATACCACAACTCAGTGGTAGCCCCGCCCCCACCTGAATGGCCTGCAGGTTCCCCAGAATTAGGCAGAAATGCTTTGAATTCTAAATTTACATTTTCAAGCTTCACTCACTGCGCCCCACGTCTTTATCTTTGAAGTCTCACTGAATTCAAGCGGGTCAAGTAAATGAGCTCTCCTCTGCACTGTCCCATGATACGTGCATCACAGCAGCAAGTATTGGAGGCGTTGCACTGAAAGATAAACACTCATGTAATTACTGGGTGGATCAGCACATATATTAAATGCAAATAAACCTGATGTGCTTTGTGCTTCAGCCTGGGAACATCCTGGTTGTGTTTTTTTGGGAAACTTGAAGCGTGTAACTTTAGACAGTGTAAAGAGTGGCGTGACTCTGTTGTGTCTGCCCTCCTGCAGATATAAGCAGGGACTCTGGGAGACTCTGACACACTGAGGGAGAACAGCCGTGTGGTGTCTCTGAAGCGTGTTCAGCTCCAACTGCAGGTGACTTCACACAGGTATCTGTAGTAACGTAGCAGCAGTGCTTTAATATTACTGCCAAATAGAGTGTGTGAAACTTTCAGGATATTTTAAGCAGACATTGCTGTAAATGCGTTAAACGCAGATTAGATTTCAATGATTGAATGAGGTGATCCTCACAGTAATCCTTTCCTTTCAGATCTACATCAGCAGAAACTAACTCCCACAGAAATCTGACCATGAAGGTAAGTTTGTGACCTTAAATATTTCTGGTTAAGTATCAGTGTAGGAGTGAGTGGTGGTGACCCTCCTGACCCTCGGTCTGCTGTGATCGCCTCATTAAACAGTGTTGATACCTAAAACTCCGCCTTCCTTCTTGAATGTGTCTGTTTGATGACTTTACCTGAGCAGCACCTTCACTATCAGAGCCTGATGCCAATCATGTAATGAAAGAAGGGACACAAATTATACTGGATATCATTTTAAGAAGTACTGAAGTAATAATACATAGAGAGTGAATAACTTTATGTAGAGTTTATGTCATTTTAAGTAGTGCATAAGTTACATGAAAGGGGGCAGAAAACAAGTTCTTTAAGTACTATTGTCCATGATATAAATACATAAAAACTGTGTTTCTCTGTCCTGTTCTGTCTGTATATGTGTGCTTTTTTGCTGCTGATACAACCAAATTTCCCCTTGTGGGACAATTAAAGGATTAAAGGAGTATTCTATTCTATTCTTCTCTAAGTAATAGTCTTTGGCGCCAAAGAAAAACGATTACAGGTCACCAGAGAACTTCAATCTATACATCTAAAAACCACAAACCAGGCGAGAAATTTGGGTGTAGTGATGGATGCAGACCTAAACTTAGAAAAACACATTAAGACAATAACAAAGTCAGCTTACTATCACCTCAAGAATATATCAAGGATAAAAGATCTGATGTCTCAACAGGACCTGGAAAAACTAGTCCATGCATTCATCTTTAGTAGGCTTGATTACTGTAACAGCATCTTTACAGGTCTACCTAAAAAATCAGTGAGACAACTACAGCTCATTCAGAACTCTGCTGCTCGAGTCCTCACTAAGACCAAAAAAGTGGACCACATCAGTCCAGCTCTGAGGTCTTTACACTGGCTGCCTGTCCGTCAGAGGATAGACTTTAAAGTTCTGATGCTGGCCTATAAAGCTCTGAATGGTTTAGGACCAAAATACATCAGTGACCTCCTGACCCAGTATGAACCTTCCAGATCCCTCAGGTCATCTGGATCCGGTCTTTTATCAGTTCCCAGAGTCAGAACCAGACACGGAGAAGCTGCATTCAGCTTTTATGCTCCTTATATCTGGAACAAACTCCCAGAAAGCCTCAGATCAGCTGAAACACTCAGTTTATTTAAATCCAGGTTGAAGACTCACCTGTTCTCAGCTGCATTTGAATAAAGCACCAAATCCACACTTTAAGCTTAAATTTCAAAACTTACATTTTAACTACTGATTTTATCTACTGTTCTGATTTTATCTGTTTTGATTTTATATACTGTTTTGTTTGTTTGTTTGTTTGTTTGTTAAGTGGGGTTAGAGCTCTGGGTAGCTCCCCAGCTGGGTCTAGACTGGGTCTAGAGAGTATTTTAAATTCAGGGAATTTAAAATAGAAAGTAGCTCGTCCACAGAAGGACTGGTAGCTCCCCTTACGATAAGGGTTCAGATCGCGCGAACAGGTGTGAAATGTGTGTGTTTAGTTAGTTAGTTTGTTTGCTTGTTTTAATCAATTTTAAATCCTGCTTTTTATTTGTTTTTGTTTCTAATGTCTCTGTAAAGCACTTTGAATCACCTTGTTGTTGAATTGTGCTATACAAATAAATTTGCCTTGCCTGCCTTCTCTAAGTAATTTTTAGCAGTGTGTAAATGACTTCATGTTGAACTGCATACACGTGCAGAGACTGCATGATGTAGACGTTTAACATTACCTTATGACATTTTTATTATTGCACAGATGTTGCAACAATCAAAGATCTTCCATTGCATAGAAAACTGTGAGCAGGACTGTTCCCCCTTTACGACTTAGCAAAGAACAGCAGGCTGATTAATGGATGATAATGGATGGGCGCACTGACAGATAAGCCTCAGTCAGTGCGCCCCAGGGTGGCTGTGGCTACAATGTAGCTGCCATCACCAGTGTGTGAATGTGTGTGAATGGGTGGATGACTGGATATGTAAAGCGCTTTGGGGTCCTTAGGGACTAGTAAAGCGCTATATAAATACAGGCCATTTTACCATTTATAAGAATGTAAAGTGAAACGTTAATCTACTGCACACTGAGTCTGTGCTCCCAAAAGTATTTACACTGGAAGATGAACGTTTTCTCGGCTTTTGTTCCGAGAAGTTACATTTTACTTAAAGTACTTTCTATTTACAGTAGAATTATTTCTTCTTCTTGTCTCTGTTCAGGACATACACCAGTATGGTTGTTTCAGTATGCTGCAATAGTTTTTAGTAGTTATAGTTTCTAAATTACATTGTTTATCTGTGATTGATCTGTTATTGATTGCTGCTGGTCCTGAGGACAGATGACACCAGAGCAAGTACTGCAGTTTTGGTGGGACGGGTCTTGTGCCGAACTACCACATGTGGACATTTGCACAGGTCACCACATTTTAACACACTGGGTCACCTCAGGTGTCACAGGCCAGTTATCTAATCTGTGAATATTCGAGCTAATCCTTTATTTATTTTATTTAGTTTCATTTATCATCGAAGGTCTCAGTGGTAAACTGTGAACCTGACAAGTCTTTTTGTAGTTTGATCTTTCTCACACGTTCATGTTTTAGTTGATGTTAATGACACTATTTCGTGCACTCTTCACATAATAACAAGAATTCACCTACACACACTTGCCCGGGTTACTTTCTGTGCTCCAACAAAGAAGTATGATGACGTTTCAGTTCAGTATAGTTTTATTTGTAAGGCACCAAATCACAACAGCAGTCACATCGAGGAACTTTATATTGAAAGCTAAACACAATACAAACTGATCAGAGCCCCTGTGGCTTCATAACGTTGGGCGTGTTGAAGGAGACGTGCACGTCGCTTCAGTTTGTCGCAGCTCAAAGTGAAATGAATTTGATTGTGTTCCAGTTTCTGTTTTCAGTGTAAAAGACACCTCGTAAAACATGAAGACCTCGTTCATAGTTTTAGCTGCTGTAACTTTACGGCTTCAGTCAGTGGTTTAGTAGGTTTGAGCTTAACAAGCTGCACATATAAAATACAGCAGCAGAAAATCTAAATGACATTAAAAACATGCTGTAAATAAAAGAATCAACGAAAACACGGCACCTCCGCCCAATGTTCCCTCTAAGCTGCGCACTGCTGGCATCTCTGCACACAGAAAATCTGCATTGCTAACAAAAAAAATCTAACCTGAATTGAAATTAAAATTAAAATTTCAACAATTCTGTTCTGCAGTGTGAGTCAGTGACTGGCTGCTCCCGTATGGGAACGATGCCACATTTGTATAAACGCAGCTAATCAATGTCGCTGATGACAGCGTCCTTATGTGCTGACACCTGAGTTTTAGCGAGCAAGGCGGCTGATGTGGAGTGAAGCCACGTTAATGACAACGTGTACAACCATTGGAGATGTGAGCAGCACAGACGAACAACTGACGGGAAAAGTGTGGACTTTATACCAGTTTTTAAATTGTGTTGGTCGGCCGCGTAAAACCAGAGTTATGATAAAATATCTGCAATGTTTGGTTTTCTTCCTGAATACTGTCGTTGTTTATATTTACTGCAGGAAGAAACGGGAAAAACTGCGTTTTATAAGAAAAACGCTCGAAAGCCTGTGAGCAGAAACAACACCAACCCCCCCCCCCCCCCATCCTTTCCTATTGGTTGAAAAATGTCGACCAATCAAAAAATGATATGGCAACATGGCATCTAGTTGTTAAGAAACGGGGGAAGTTTTAGGAGTGACGGCGTGTTTTGAGATGTGAGAGATTTGAGACGTTTAGCGCAAATCTTGTGTAGTTAGTGTGTAGTTAGTGTGTAGTTACTGTGTAGTTACTGTGTAGTTAGTGTGTAGTTAGTGTGTAGTTAGTGTGTAGTTACTGTGTAGTTACTGTGTAGTTAGTGTGTAGTTAGTGTGTAGTTACTGTGTAGTTACTGTGTAGTTAGTGTGTAGTTACTGTGTAGTTAGTGTGTAGTTAGTGTGTAGTTACTGTGTAGTTAGTGTGTAGTTAGTGTGTAGTTACTGTGTAGTTAGTGTGTAGTTAGTGTGTAGTTAGTGTGTAGTTAGTGTGTAGTTACTGTGTAGTTAGTGTGTAGTTACTGTGTAGTTAGTGTGTAGTTAGTGTGTAGTTGGTGTGTAGTTACTGTGTAGTTACTGTGTAGTTAGTGTGTAGTTACTGTGTAGTTAGTGTGTAGTTAGTGTGTAGTTACTGTGTAGTTACTGTGTAGTTACTGTGTAGTTAGTGTGTAGTTACTGTGTAGTTACTGTGTAGTTAGTGTGTAGTTAGTGTGTAGTTACTGTGTAGTTACTGTGTAGTTACTGTGTAGTTAGTGTGTAGTTACTGTGTAGTTAGTGTGTAGTTAGTGTGTAGTTACTGTGTAGTTAGTGTGTAGTTACTGTGTAGTTACTGTGTAGTTAGTGTGTAGTTAGTGTGTAGTTACTGTGTAGTTACTGTGTAGTTAGTGTGTAGTTACTGTGTAGTTACTGTGTAGTTACTGTGTAGTTGGTGTGTAGTTGGTGTGTAGTTACTGTGTAGTTACTGTGTAGTTAGTGTGTAGTTAGTGTGTAGTTACTGTGTAGTTACTGTGTAGTTACTGTGTAGTTAGTGTGTAGTTACTGTGTAGTTAGTGTGTAGTTAGTGTGTAGTTACTGTGTAGTTACTGTGTAGTTAGTGTGTAGTTAGTGTGTAGTTAGTGTGTAGTTAGCGTGTAGTGTAGTCAGTAGTGTTGTTGTGTGTCAGAACAATGAGGCGACTGCTGAGTGTTACAGGTGTTACAGCAGTGACACATCTGCTGCTGTCAGGCCTGCAGGTATCAGGCTGTTGTTCTCCTTCATCTCATAGTGGACAGAAATTATTTTTTGTGACACAAATAATTTGTGTGGCATCAGATTTGATGCAGAACAGCTGATTGTTCTGTAAATAGTTTGAAATGTTTGTTTAAAAAACGCCTTGGCTGCATTTTTAGGTAAACAGCTGCAAAAAATGTTGTTGTTTGCAAAACTCAGTTACTTTTTTGAAGAAGTAACTATATAATTAACTGCCCAACATTGGTCATTATTTACTGTATTTGCAGACAGAGTTACCGACTCTCTAACAGACCACAGACTCAGAATACAGTCAGCTTTATATAAAAGAAATAAATAAAGTTGTGTTTTCAAAATTGGAGTTCAAGTTATTTTTCCTTCCAATAGTGTTAACATAACAAGATTTGTTTACATTTTCATTGTAAGGGGGCTAAAGCAGTTAATTAAAAGTAGTCTAACATAAATGCTGTAATTTGATTACTTTAATAAACATGTAACTTGGATGGATTGGATGCTGGCGTGACCACAGTGCACACGCCTGCTGTCGCTCACAGTGGTCCAAGGGACGCTCAGGGAGTTTGTGCGTTCAGACACGTGAAACATTAGAGGGAACATTGCCTCCATCTTAACTCTGAACATAGCCTGCTCCTGAGGTCTGTGCCACCAAGCAGGATTTCCTCTTATCCAGGTAACTTAAGTCTGGATTTTCTGGGGATGGTTCAGAATGGTTCTTGTTCTGTGCAGGTCAGAGATCAACAGGAATACAACAATATAACAAAGCATGAACTCACTTTACAATGAAAGGCAACAGGACTATACTAAGAAGTGAGCACAGGGAGGGGGGTTTGGCTGAACCACACCTGTGCAGCCTAAACAAGACTTCAGCACAGCTGAGAGGCAAAGCTGAGGGAGAATCACAGGCTTGTTGAGCTTGGTAGGAAGTGAATATTGTGCAAATGAAAGGCTTCTTCTCTGTTCCAGCTGCCAGCGGTCTTCATCGTCCTCCTCCTCGCTCCTGCGTTGACCAGCTGCACGGAGCTCATCCAGCCGAGGGACTGCAGCGACATCCGCCGCCAGGACAGAAGCCAAAGCAGCGGCGTGTACACCATCTATCCCCTTGGAGAAAGGGTGCAGGTACAGTCCACCCTCTCTGGGACTCTGGGTCCTGTTCATGTCCACGTCTTTAAGCAGCTAGAGTGTGACAGGTGTTTGTGTGCAGGTGTACTGTGACATGGACTCAGAAGGAGGAGGCTGGACGGTGAGTGCTTGTAACTAAAAAGTGTCAGCGCGGGAACATTTAACAGGAGCACTGCTGTAAATCCAGATCTGTGCTCCCTGAAACCAGAGATGTTTCTGCTGCCTCCTCCCCCAGGTGTTCCAGAGGAGGATGGACGGCACGGTGAACTTCTACAGACCCTGGGATCAATACAAGATGGGCTTTGGTGACGCTGCTGGAGAGTACTGGCTCAGTGAGAGTTTTATTGGATGATCTGCAGCTCTGTACCAAACAGCCCTGCATGTTTCTGACTGTGTGCTTGTGTGTGAATGTAGGTCTCGATGTGATCAACATTATGACATCCAAGCAAAAGAGTGAGCTGCTGGTGGACATGGAGGACTTTGAAGGGAAGAAAGTGTTCGCTCGTTACTCTTCATTTAAGGTGGATGCTGAATGTGACGGATACAAACTGACTGTTACTGGATTCAAGGACGGAGGCGCAGGTGAGTGAAGTGGCACAGGGTCAGTGTAGCATCAGAATAGAATAGAATAGAATACGCCTTTATTGTCATTGTACATGTACAATGACACAAATGAACAGAAAAGATCAACAAAGAAGAGGAATGGGTAGAATGGAACAGGTGGTGGGCGGGGTTTGAGGGGTCGCCTGTGAGTCTCTGAGACAGGAGGATCTGGCGATGGCCTCCAGGAGTGTCAGAGGGCAGCCAATGATATTGTGGGCAGTGTTAATGACCCTCTGTGCAGCCTCCCTGTTCTCAGTCGTGGCCCCTGAGTACCAAACACCAGGCAGGATGATATGCAGACGACACCCAGCTCTATCTGTCCATGAAGCCAGATAACACACACCAATGAGTTAAACTGCAGGAATGTCTTAAAGACATAAAGACCTGGATGGCCGCTAACTTTCTGCTTCTTAATTCAGATCAAACTGAGGTTATTGTACTTGGCCCTGAAAAGCTTAGAAATATGGCATCTAAGCAGATTCTTACTCTGGATGGCATTACCTTGGCCTCCAGTAACGCTGTGAGGAACCTTGGAGTCATGTTTGACCAGGACATGTCCTTCAACGCACATATTAAACAAATATGTAAGACTGCGTTCTTCCATTTGTGCAACATCTCTAAAGTTAGAAATATCCTGTCTCAGAGTGATGCTGAAAAACTAGTTCATGCATTTATTACTTCCAGGCTGGACGACTGTAATTCATTATTATCAGGAAGTCCTAAAAACTCCCTGAAAAGCCTTCAGCTGATCCAAAATGCTGCAGCAAGAGTCCTGACAGGGACTAGAAAGAGAGAGCAGATTTCTCCTGTTTTGGCTTCCTGTTAAATCCAGAATTCAAAATCCTGCTCCTCACATACAAGCTCTTAAATAATCAGGCCCCATCTCATCTTAATGACCTTGTAGTACCATATCACCCTATTAGAGCACTTCGCTCTCGCTCTGCAGGCCTACTTGTTGTTCCTAGAGTATTTAAAAGTAGAATGGGAGGCAGAGCCTTCAGTTTCCAGGCCCCTCTTCTGTGGAACCAGCTTCGATCACTATCCTCTGCTCTCATTTCTTCAGTTTTCACTGAGCTTTCAAAGATGACATGAGGAGGCTGCTGTTTATTCAGATCTTATTTTATTCATTTTGAGATGATTATTAAAAATCAACAGTTTATTGCAGTGGTTTCTTTTCACGATGTGAGAAACCTGAAGAATTAGCTCGACAGATAAGCGCTGATTCAGTTTCCCATGTTTCAGTTTCTGAGTCAATTATTACAGAAAAAGGACTAAAATCAAGACTTTGGATGTTGTCAGGACCATAGACACACCTGCAGTTTAACTACGTGTCTTGTCTGATGTGCCTTCAGGGATAAATAAAGCTGGTGTCAGCTACATACCAATGAAAATGACTTTACTGCGTGACGAAGTCTCCCAGTTCACATGAACAAACTGGAGTCTGTCAACCACATATGATTCAAACTGTGCACCTGCTGCTTTTTACTCCCCAGTATGAGTCCAGTCTGTGTCATGGCCCACTGAAAACACTCCCGGTACACATGCAGACCAGTCTGACTGGGATTAGTGGTAATTTTGTGATTGTTCATCTGTGTTTCTGCAGGAGATGCCCTGAGTTATCACAACGGACAGAAGTTCACTACATTTGACAAAGACCAGGACACCTGGTCAGGGAACTGTGCAAAATCATATCTGGGGGCGTTCTGGTACAACGCCTGTCACTATGCAAACCCTAATGGGGTTTATCGTTGGGGAGCTGATGGCACTATCTTTGCTGTTGGAGTGGCCTGGCACCAGTGGAAAGGTCATAATTACTCTCTGAAGACCATCAGCATGAAGATCCGTCCTGTGCAGTAAATCTGCAGGACAAACACAGCAGAACATTTCGTGTTGATCTCTTTTCTTTCCTTTATCATGTAATTCCAGAGAATCTTTAACTTTCAGAGTCAGTCGAAGATGTAAATATTTCAGAAGAGCCGTCAGAGTGTGAGTGAGCTGCTGCCTGCAGGTGGAGTGAAATGATGGACAGAGACCAGTATGAGCTGATGTAGTTAACCTGTATGAGAGCAGCTGCAATGAACACGTTCCTCCTCTAGAGGTCTCTGCTGTGAGTCTCGGTCCACTGAGTGCATGTGTGTGCTTTCTGGAGGACCCGGACTCCACGTTGAGCCACACTGTGTCAGGATGTTACTGCTAGTTTAGGTTGGGATGTTGTCGGCTGTCTCAGAAGCTCTCGGTTGGTCCAAATGTTCCTCAGTCTGCAGCTCAGCACACTCAGATTTAACGTCTCACTGACTGTTTGGTGGAGGTCTGATAGCTGGTGTGAATCATTATCTGCTGTATCCTGATAATAAATGAGAAGCAAACAGCTGAGGTGTTCTCGTGGTCTTTGTGTGTTTCTGTCTGGATTCTGGAGCCGCCCTCACACTAAAGCTCCACCTGCTTCAGGGTGAAGACACTGATATTAATATTCAGTATTTCTATACCTAAAGTTACACAACTGGATTTTACTTGTGAGAAGTTCATACTGAGCTTTTGTCTCAGGTGCCTGTGCAGCACATCCACAAAGACACTGATGCTGTCATGTTGCAGCCTTGTTCAAAAATGGAGTCACTTCACTTTTCACTTACATTAAAATTGCAGCGCCCCAACACAGGAAGTCTGGTTCAGCTCCCTATTTAAAAAGTCCCGTCTCTGATTCTACGAGTATTACCCAGCAGGCAGTGCGGCACTCGGGTGGCGCCAATTCAATTCAATTCAATTTATTTATACAGTGCCAAATCAATAGTCACCTCAAGGTGCTTTATATTGTAAGGTCGACCCGACAATAACAGATACAGAGAAAAACCCAACAATCATATGACCCCCTATGACCAGCACTTTGGTGACAGTGGGAAGGAAAAACTGCCTTTTAACAGGAAGAAACCTCCTTTTTTTTGTTTTTAAAAACACGATTTACAACCTGAGTAGGTGATAAAGTGATAGATCTTTCAGCCCAATTCTACTTTTTCTGCATAATCCATCATATAAAATGTAATCAAATGGAAAAGTCTCTTTTTAAAACTTGTTTTATTAGTTTTAATCTTTTAACTTTATGCATCAAGCAAAAATTTAATTATATGCACCATTCTCTGACTGGAAGAAATTAGTTTAACATTTAAACCTATTTTCTGCACATTCCA
This sequence comes from Mchenga conophoros, assembly GCF_057382185.1. Lineage (NCBI taxonomy): Eukaryota > Metazoa > Chordata > Actinopteri > Cichliformes > Cichlidae > Mchenga > Mchenga conophoros. The sequence continues at coordinate 30,724,145 of NC_140533.1, read as the reverse complement.
GCACATGGGCCTGATCTCTGACAACAACGAGACGGCCTACCTGAAGGAGATTAGTGTTAGATTATAATATTATTTTATGCCAGGTTAGACCCCTAATTAAAGATTGTGAATTATTATGTAGTTTTAGTTTGCATTATTCTCCTGAATTAGAAGAAGCTGATAACTATTGCATTAGTTAAACTGATTTGCATTACATTAAACTGCTGACTTGTTGTGAATGAATGATATTGTTTTATGATGCATTATACTGCTGAGTTATAAGAAATCTAATTTGTCTGAGTAGAAGAGAACAGAGTGTGCTGGAGTTTTCTGCCCCATTTCAGCAGGAGCAGATAAACAGGGAGCCAAGGTCGTAGCTTAGGCGCTGTGTGAGAGAAAGCATGTGAATGTTTAGGCTTTGTATGATAAGGTGGAGGCACCAGAGGCTATAAGAGTTTGAGCAATGCTCCACCATTTTGAGATTTTGAGGCTGTCTGCATCAGTGTCCATCTCCCACGCGTGTGATCATTAAAATCATCGTTTGACTCAACCCGGCCGGACCAGTGTTGTTATTGTGGTTTTTCCTCTTGTATCCATCCCCAATATTTTGAACCTTAACAGCTTGGGGGCTCATCCTGTGGTATTGGGGTGGAATTTAAAAGTTTGGACGGTCCGAGGTTGTCGAACGGACAGGCACGAGCCAGTGGTCTGATGTGAGTGGACAAAAGCCGGCTTATCTAAAGGTAAGGCACTACCTGTTGAATTATTTCCAAAGTGTGCCAAATTGGATATGACTAAATTAAAGTCTACTCACTGAAATTACTGGTAGAGTGTCTGTTTTGATTTTGATGAGAATCACCGTGTGTTATGCAGTTAAAGTTGCTTAAGAATGTTTAATGAAGTTGAAGAAATATGAAACTGTTCTGGAGGTAACAGATATAATGTTGGGTTTGAGTCCCTGGATATTGAGCTGAAGGCTCAGGTAGTTTGGTAGGGAAATTAGGACAGAAACTGTTCTGGAGGAAACAGATACTGTTTAATTGGTCGTAAAAAAGTTATCTTTCTTCGGTGAGACCCGTTATGGTAAAATTTCTCAAAATCGGTTAGGTGAAAATTGTTATAGGACGGCACTGGAAGATGCTAAGAAGCACATAGCCCGGGGGTTACGCCCCCTCCTGGTCGTGGACGCGCGGCTTTGACCTGTCGTCGAACAGGGTTAGTTCAGTTTGGCTTATCTGTGGGGTACAGGGCATCCTGAAATAAGCTAGGAGTTACCGAGTCTCCTCATCGTTTAAAACGGTGTCATGTGCTTGTTTGGACAAAGTTAAATTGAGTTAGGGATTTTAGAAATCAGGCCATAGGCTGTTCTGGAGGAAACAGATACTGGTTAATTGATTACAAAAAAGTTAACTTTCTTCGGTTGGACCCGTTAACTTAAATTTGTCGAAATTTGTTAGGTGCTGAATCTGTCAGGCCTGTCAGTGATTGTAAATATAAGACGTCTTTGTAATATAAAATAGAAGAGTTTTGTCTGAGCTTTGTGTGACCCTGTGTGTGACGACAGCGCACTGCAGCGCTGCGAGCTATTTTTAGACGGTGTGAACATGCAAATGAGCTGTGACGCGCACAGAGGACTTTTGTTGCTGTTTAGCGTGTTTTTGAGTTTTATAATTTTGATTTGCAAACAATGATACATGCCTGTAAGTAAAACGCTGATTTTGCTGATTATGATACTACAAATAAGGTTTTGAATGACTAGGGTGTGAATGAGGTTGGGTTTTAAAGCTGAAACTCAGAGAGGAGTGTGTTGGGAGACTGGCATGTAGTCTGCAGTGCAAAGGTGGGCGTCTTGCCTGCTAGTCTATTTAACAGTGATGAAAATGATATTAAATAAATCTCTCAGTGTGTTGATACAGGTGGCTATGGGGCTGGACCAACTGCCCCCACAAGCACGGCGGCCGAAGCAAAATTATAGTAATGGAAACCAAACTCAGCAAGAATCAGCAGCTGTGGAAAAGACAGCAGCTAGCAGAGAATTAAAGGAGAAATTAAGAGAAAGTTTTAACACATAAAATTGCGGCCAACAGACTTGTGGAGGTTGGGAAGGTGCCTGGAGCATCACAACAAAAAGGTGAAATAAAAACACACACAAGCAGAGAAATGTGAGAGAGAGGCACGTGCTAGAGAAATGCCTCGTTTGAGAAAAAACGTTAAATTAGCCCATGTACAAACGCACATACATGCAATGAAGAAACAGCTTACACTCATAAACACATGAAGATTTTCCAGCAAGTTTAAAGCAGTGAAGCTTAACATACACCCGCCGTTAAATAATGAAGTTTATCCACTACTAACAAATAAACCCTCTGGGTTGCAGGACAACAACTTAACTTCAAAAAAAAAAAATCACAACCAGTGATAACACGACAAATTTAGTGGTTAATAAAAGTCAAACTGTGACATGTTTTCTTCTGATTGATTAATACAAGTGATTACTGAATGAAAGAAAATTCCATTTTTGTGCTTTAAACATGATCTTAAGAATTTTAACATGTACCTGTGTTGTCCTGTCAGCTTGGTGGGTTATGAGAGGATTATATGGTGAGAAAAAACAAAAAAAGGGGGAGAGAAGGCTGACACAGGGCCTGGTCCCGTTGTTTTTCCCCTCTCTGAATAACACAGCCAACACAACATGATTTTCCTGTTCGTTTGTTTTTGTTTTGGTTTTGTTTTGTTTTTTCTCTTTATGCTTGATTACAGGCTGCTTTGTCGGCCCGGAAAAGCCGAGGCTGACCCTGGACTCCTGCTCTCCCCTCTACCATCTTTGCTCTCTCCTCTACCATCTTCGATGTGACTCTGACCAAATGCTAAAGCAGCTGGACCCACAACAACTTGAAACTGTCAACAGTGCTGCAGGAAAACGATCTCAGGCAGCAGAGACGGAGAGAGTTAAATCCAAGGCCCGTTTCACTACACGGGGAGATTTCCGTCAGCGTCTTTTCTTTCTGAGAAGACTGAGAAAGGCCCGGCTCCCACCACCGATTCTGACCACCTTATATAAAGGAATTATTGAGAGCATCCTGAGCAGCTATATCACTGTCTGGTTCGGGAACAGCACCATGCCGGACAGACAAGCTCTACAGAGGGTTGTGCAATCAGCTGAGCGCACCATCCGCTCCGAGCACCCTGACCTGCACTCAATCTACAGCAGGCGGTTAAGCCCAGATGAAAAGAGAGGCCGAGCAAAACCATGCTGACCTTAACCACTCTGCATTAAAACTGTGCAGGACAGTGACGGACCAACAATGACCATCGGGCAGCAAGAAGGGCGTGCTAGAGACAGGAGGAGTAACTGAGGTCAGAAGGTACCTCAGAATGGACAAAAGCACCAGGAGAAAATAAGCTGAAGGCACAGGTGTCGGGGCTCGGCCAGGAGCTGACCTCTGAGAAGAGCCGAACAGCAGAGCCGTAGAAGGCCGTGGAGCAAGGCAAGGGAAACATCAATGGACTTCAATCTGATGTGTACGGAAAAGACTGAGGTTTATGTCCTCAGTGAGAGCTCAAGACATCAGAGCAGAAACTGAGCATGGCTCAAGAGGAGCTGGCTGATAATGGAACCCATCAGACTTGCAGTCCCAGACGCTGGACGTGAAGTCAGGCCGGAGCTTGCCGGGGCCAGATGAGCATCCCAGAAACGTCCTTGAGGCCTTTAAGCTAACAGAACAAACACTGAGGTCTTCCACTGGTGAAGTTGCTGCTGCAGACTCTCATTTACACCCTCTGGATGTCAGCCGTTTCTGCCTGCAACAAATGGACAGCAGCTGCAATTGTACAGGCATAGAAACGGACTCCTCATACATGTGATATCTGCGACTGAGGGGCGAGTGTCATGGAGGTATTGACACGGTGAGGAGGAAGAGGATACGGTGTCTGGACTGGCAGATCCCAGCAGCTCAGACCCCCAGACTTCAGGAGGGATGGAGCACTGGGAGCTTCTGCAGGCTCAGGACCTCAGCAAGGAGATGAGAACAAAGCAGAACGAGCAGCAGTGACAGCAGCTGAACTTTGACCTGAACAAAATCTTGACTTGGCTGGGAGAAACAGAGGAAGAGCTGGAGCAGCAGCGTAGACTGGAGCTTGACACTGACATCCAGACGATTGAGCTGCGTATCAAAACCCTGAAGGAGCTACAGAAGCAAAAGGGTCAAGCTAAGGAGGAGTGGAATAAGGAGAAGATGCAGGACACTGGAGAAAAGCACTGCCTCAATTGGGGCCAGAACCAGTATGGACAGAACTTTAATCAGCATCACCAATGGACGCAAACAGACTGAAATGGAGGAGGGCAGGACCCAGGGCACGCTTCAGGCCGCGGTTTACTCAGAACACCAGAACAGGAAAGTGATGAACACAAACATACACACACACATACACATCTACATGCACTGACTCAGAATGAAGAGAAACATATACGAACATATGCACTCGTTGATTGAGTGAGAAATGACACACACACGTGCAAAAAATCAAAATGCTGATTCAATTCACTGAGAAGTGATCCACACACACACTGATGCAATGAAGAATGCTTTACTAACAAATGCTGCACACAAACATCCGAATATGGAGTCGGTTACAACAATAAGAACTCATTGATTGTTTATGGGTTAAATGCATTTCATGCCACACAGAGGGCATCTGTGTAGATTTAGGGGACAAGGTTTAAAGTAGTTTGGTTGTGAAAACAATGTCTGTGCGTGATGTCTGTTTATGGCTTAAGGCCTCCACTGAATTGTGTACTGTGCTTCACACAGCCTGATAAGGAGCAGTGGTACAGAGTGAAAATGATGAATGAACGGTGTGAGTTTTATTTCGGAGAAAATACGAAAAGGTTGTGTTGATTTAACTTAGTTGTTTGAGTTTCTGCCAAAGCAAAGCGTTTGTGTGTAACCAGTGTCTACTATTGAGTCAAGTAAATCCAACATGTTTTTGTTGGTGCAAAAAAAAAAAAGGAGTTATGGTAACTGTATGCCTACACAATATTGTGTGTGAAGTTCTGGTTGATCTTTGGGTTTTGTTTGACACTAGGTTGATTCTATCAGTGAGGTTTGGATTGTTCTCTTTCTCTAAGAGAGAGAAAGATGGTTTGAACTTTGGACATGTTTGCAATGGGCCCCAGTATCTGTTATTATATGAGTGTTTAATTGGTTACGTTTGTTTTTGCTTTTGTTACAGTGCACTGAGATAAGAACGTCTGAGAGGTGTGATCCACCGGTGGTGATATTTTGGTATTTTGTGAGTTCCTGATTTAACAAATCAGCTCTTTAATCCAGGCCTGAGAGATTGAACTTTAAAGCGCTATAAAATATTCTTATTGAAAACAGTCGCAAAGTATTTTTTTCTCCATGATTATAATGAGCTTGGGAGAAAAATTCACTTATATGGGACACTGATCCTGAAGCCTAAAAGGATTGCAGCAAGTCAATCCAGTCCAAAGAAGGAAAAACAAACAAGGAGCTGTTTCCTTTAAAATGATGACGTCATCTTGCTGGTGATGGAGCTTCGAATAGGTTGCGCGTGAGACTCCATTATCAGCAACTTCTGGTACGAATGTGTGTGAATGTATGCATGTGACTGGACTGTGACGGACTGACGACTAAAAGTTTTAATTGACTTGGTACTGAGACAAAAACGGTGCCGACTTTAGGATTATTAAATGTCCACAGACAATTCACCCAGCCTGTAAAAGAAGGGTGGATGTTTTCTTTTGCTTTGTTTTGTCTGCAAGAACAGAAGAATGACAGAGACTAAAGAGCTGTAGCTTCACAGGAGTGTGAACTGCAGGCTGAACCCCTTGGTTGCTAATTTTGAGTTACTGATGTTTGCATTAAGAAAATTGTGTTTTAGTAGCTGTGTTTTAATTAATGTATCACATTATATTGTTGGGAATGTTAAATGCTAAAGTGAAGAAAAGGTTTGATCCCACTCATGACTGAGCATGTTATTATTAACCATAGTGGGTCAATGTAGAGAGTGAATTAATTTTAGAGAAATAAAGAAAAAACAAACAAAAAACCCTCCACCGAGGTCTATGAATAAGAGGGGAATGATAGACAGCCACACTCAAAATGGAGATATGTAATGATAAACACTGGTCCCCGTCTTTTGGGCGCTCTCTTGAAGTAGTCAACAATTTAAAAGTAAGATAAAATAACAGGGGCATGTGCTGAGGGGTGGTGCTGCACAAGAACAAGAGTAAAATAAAGAAAATATTGTTTTTAGTTTTGAGAAGTGCAAATTAAAATGTACCATTACACTCAGAGGATCAATATGAAGCTTGATATTTGTTAATTTTGAATGAAGTACATGACTGGTGACTGTTCTGTCCTGAGCTTTTGTTTTTACAGCACCCGCTTGATCACACCAATGGTTCTCGCCACCGAGGAGGGGTACTTGCAAAGAATAAAGAACGGGGAGGAATATCATCAAAACTGGAAAAAGGTAATCCCCAAAGGGGGTGATAACGCCATAATTTTCACTATGGTCAAATTCTCGAAATTTGACCCTCAAAAATTCTTCAAACATTTAGAGACAAAGTGGAGATTTAGATAAATATAATGTCGTAAACCACATAAGGATGAAGTATTTGATTCAATAACATGGTGAAATAACAAGCAGCAAAAGGTTGATCATGTTAATGGTGTTTATTCAAGGGTGCAGAGGAGATTATTATTATTAAAGACAACAAATGAAATAACGAAAAGTAGAAGTGGAAAAAATTTTTTTTGCGTTAACGGTAATAAAATCAAAACAAAAAGAAATACTAACTAAAACTGTACTGAATGTTCACAAAACTGACTAAAATTAACTGGATTTATAGCAAAATGTGTTTGGTTGCATTGATGTGTGCGTGCCCTGCTGTAGTGAAATTAAGGTAGTACGTTAGTCGAGTCGTCTGTGTTGCTGCGCCGTTCACGCGCAGAATCAGGTCAGGAAAAGTCGGGAGACAGCGCCAGAATAGAATTGAGGATGATTTTAATATGACTGTTTTGTAGACATAACAAGAGTCTTGTAGTGGAGAGGGACGTAATGTCCTCCTGAGACCCAGAGAATAAGAAAAAACAGGGAGAAATTATTTTCGTTTTTTCTTTTTTCTTTTTTTTTCTTTTTTCTTTTAAATAAATCAAGTGTTATTAAAATAACAATCTCATAAGATGAAGATCAGGGGCCAACCCAGAAGTCACTGACACTTCACTAGCTGTAAACTATTGGTTCAGGAATAAGTGATGGCACTGAACTTTCTATTTCACAAAAGTCAATTTATTTAGGATATCTGAGGAAGTACTGATTTTATTTGGAGACACAAAGGAACATTTGGCACTTCCCTCATCTCACATCTGTTTCATTGTTGTACCCAATCATTCTACAACTGAAATGCCTTGGACTGCTAACCATTTCAGGCAAGTGGAGTGAACCATATTTTGCTAGACTCTCATCGGATGGGGGCTTCCTTTTATTAATCTTTGGAGAGAAGTCTTCATTACTGGTATTATTCAGGTCTTGTTCACAGGTTTGTCCCAGGTTTCTCAGCTAAGAGGAGCTTGAACTCCAGATACTGTGAGTTCTTTTCACACATTGAGATCACTGATAACTCTCAGCAACGACGTGATCTCGTAGAAACAATTAGGTGTTATGGATTCAACTATAATTGCGACTCTTATTTTTTTTTACTTTACTGGAAAACATTTCTGCATTTTACCCATATTTTATTTTTAACTCAAAATCAAAATTCCAGATTCTACTACATGTTGGTTTTGCACCAGATAGGACGACAGATTTCAGGTGGCCCTGTGTCTTTCTCTATTACATCTGCCACTGCATCTCGATAATCTTCTCTGTGGCTTTTAGTGGGTCCTGACCCTCTCATATTTTGAAAAATCTATGTTTGAATCTCCCTTAATAATTGTGTTAAGAATTCTCTCCGCCTTTGTCAAAAGTTGTGTATTAGGAAAAAGTGAAATAAATATAAATATAAAGTCCCAATGTGTAGAGCACACATTAATAAATTAGTCATGTTCCCTGTGAAAGTAAATGAGCCTAATTCTTAAAGACCCCTGAAATTATTTACTAGATGTTTATTTTTTGAATAAAATAAAAATCTGAGTTTAACAAAACATTTTAAATGTAAATATCAAGCTTACCTTTCTCTCTTCCATAAAATGTGCTTGTGGGCACGCCAGCCATTTTGAAAAGGTGGGAAAAACAGTTGGCAAGGCCACACCCCCACACATGTGATATAATTTTAAAGGTACTGTTGTCCTCTCTAAGAAACATCAGGACTTAGAGGAGTGGCAAGTAGAGTATGAGAGCTACAAGCAAAAACTAAATGTGTACTACAGTGTGTAAAAATGAAGTACTGGGCCATCAGGGGGTCTTGAGGGACATTTATAAAACAAAAAATCCCACAAACCTTAAAGTGCACTTGAAAAGCTCACACAAGAAGGCTAACCTAGCTTACCTAGAAGACCTCATCAGGGGGAGCACACTCCCCCTCGTTGAAGAGCTCACCCACTTAACTCGCATCCCAAGAAAATAGCTAACCCCAGATAAGGCAGCGTGATGTATCCCGAGATAACAGGACTGAGACATCTAAATAAAGGTGTGAAACAATCGCCTTCAAAAGGTTATCAATTCACTCCAACCAAAATTAGGAACACTCGGTGCGGCAAGAGTTAATAGTTATTAGTCTCAACACCCAAGGATAACCAGAAGAGCATGACTGATATGATGGAACTGAGATTTTGTTACACTTAACTTTTGCAAAACACAAATAAAACTAAATTGAAACTAAGGATTTTCAGAAAATAAAAACTAGACTAAACTAGCAAAGAATTGGTAAAAACTAATTACAACTGGCAAAAAATTGAAAATCTGGAGTCGAAACTAAATAAAAAATAAAACCTAATGAAAATGGCGAAACGTTTAAAACCCTGGTGCAGAGATTGGCAAATCTGACCAGGAAAAGTATGAGATGGATTGTCAGGACAGTCAGCGTTAAAGCCACTTTTGACAGTCCATACTAGGATGGCATTGGACATCTTGGGGGTGGAAAGGGGGTTGGTGTGACCAAGGTGTGGTTTGGCTTGTCGTATGTATATTTGAGATCATATGGCTCTGGATGGACCAGTTACCAGGGCATGGAAGGAGGACAGACTCATTAAAGGAGGAGAAGGCATTTCCTGGGATTGGAGATCCTCTGGGTGAGTGGTTGATTAAAAGCATGCATAAAATAGAAGTTATCTGTTGTTATTGATTGGTAATAGATTGATAATTGGCCACATTTACAGCTGTATTGACTTGTTGTGGACGTAGTCGACTTCAGGTTTAAACACTCTAATTAACAGGTTGAAAATAGTGATATTAAAGGAAGAGTATGCAGCGCCACCCTGTCAGACGCCAGTGATGGTGGAGCTCACTGATGAATCAGGTGAGCTGGATTCATGGCTGATTCAAAACTAAGATCCCCCTGCTGTGGTCAGTAAGGGGAGAAAAGGGAGAAATAAAATCAAGAATTAAAGAGGCATTTATAAACGTTTAGGTGTCAAGTGAAACGGGACAAAAGGGGGTGTTTTACTGTTATTTTCAATGTCAGCATTATTATTGTATGAGAATCATGCAACAAGCATTGCATCGATGATCATTTATTGAAGCTTTTGACCTTATACTAACATCTGTGTTCCTGTGATGGTTATAACCTCTGATGAATCTTCTATTTACAGGTGTTAGGATAATGATATAATTTTTCATTGCAAGTGTAACCATGATCATTTTCATACATATTGCAACTTGTTGCTCATTGTAGAGTTGTGCTCAAGTTAATAAGGGTTAAAAGCTACAGTCAGCACGAATGTCTGACTGATCTATTGAGGGGAAAGGCTTCGAGCATAGAAGGCCGCACGCGCTTACAAAACACTGATATCATGTTATTCTTTGTGATCTTTGCTTCAATTATGTCTTTAAGGTTAGTTTAATTAGTGGCAGTTAATTAAACGACATTTATTAAAATATTAAATACCTGAGTCAGAACGTTACACGCAGATCACCTTAAGAGTCTGGGAAACTTTGTAGCTGCCTAACTTTTTTTTTTTGAATGTTCTAGCTCTGTTGATTTGACACATTGGAATGTGTCAAAAAAGGGGGGGAAGGGTGAGCTTTAACATCAAACCAGGATTATTTGAACAGTTTATAACTTCATTTGTGTCTTTAATAATTTAGGAATGGTAAAGCTTAAGCTAATAGCGGTCCGAGAAGACGGACCTTTTAGAGAATCAGTGAAAAAGCATAAACTATCACTTTCATGTTTAATCATTACTCATTGAAATGAACTGAATAGCGTTTAGAAGATTTGTTAATTTTTTGTCTTTTGTTAAAAAGAGGGGTTTCAATAATTTTCAGACACACCTTGCAAATGTGCTTATAACGAGTTGGCACTCGGCCTTTTGAAGGTCATAAGCTTCGTTCGGCGTGACTGTCCGGACTGATAAAGTGTAAGAAATGCCTTGAGTGCGGAGGGCTAAATGCAAACATGCTTACACACACATAAGATATGATTAGAATAAGTCCTTGGGACATTCTGAATGTTTTAGACCAATTCTGAATCACTAGAAGGTCAGTAGATAACAACATTAGATTATTAGGGTTAGGAAGAGAGGTGTTTTGGTTTTCTGTCTCTTACAGAGAAAGGAACAGACACCAGACGAGGTCACAGAGATGCGAGGATCCTCCGTAGCAGAGTCAGACACAGTGACTGCCGAGACATCAACTGGGTCCAAGGGTCATGGCGTTTGAGCTCCAGCTAGTCACCACAAAAGGATGGATCCCATAAACACAGCAATAACCATGAAGGGGTTGGCGGAAATCCGGGAACACCAGACCAACGAAGTTCGACAGGCTTTTGGGCAAAAAGGGGACACCTTCCTGTTCCTTTTCTGGAGAATACACAGATCATTGTTTGAAATCGGGGCAGAATAATCCCCTGATCTGTGTCACGACTGAAGGGTTGTCTAACCCCTAAGGTTGAAGAATGAAGAGCAGAGGATCACCCAACTGGACGACACTGGTAGCTGCAGCAATAGAATAAAGGCTGAAAGCAGTGGGAGACAAGGAGAGAGTGTCATCTGGACCTGCTACTGTTGGAATCATAGTTTTTCTTGCATCTGAACTGCGCAAACACAGAGGTCATCCCACATATGGTTCGCCCCTCAGGGGGACAAAGGACCTCAGGAGTGAGAACAGATGAACCCGGCCACACTGAATTGAAGGGTGTTGGTGAGGTCATTATTCTAATGACCTCATCAGGGGGAATTGTTAGATTATAATATTATTTTATGCCAGGTTAGACCCCTAATTAAAGATTGTGAATTATTATGTAGTTTTAGTTTGCATTATTCTCCTGAATTAGAAGAAGCTGATAACTATTGCATTAGTTAAACTGATTTGCATTACATTAAACTGCTGACTTGTTGTGAATGAATGATATTGTTTTATGATGCATTATACTGCTGAGTTATAAGAAATCTAATTTGTCTGAGTAGAAGAGAACAGAGTGTGCTGGAGTTTTCTGCCCCATTTCAGCAGGAGCAGATAAACAGGGAGCCAAGGTCGTAGCTTAGGCGCTGTGTGAGAGAGAGCATGTGAATGTTTAGGCTTTGTATGATAAGGTGGAGGCACCAGAGGCTATAAGAGTTTGAGCAATGCTCCACCATTTTGAGATTTTGAGGCTGTCTGCATCAGTGTCCATCTCCCACGCGTGTGATCATTAAAATCATCGTTTGACTCAACCCGGCCGGACCAGTGTTGTTATTGTGGTTTTTCTCTTGTTTCCATCCCCAATATTTTGAACCTTAACATTAGGAATCTGGAGAATTGGTGCCAGAGGAACAACCTCCTTCTAAACGTCAGTAAGACAAAGGAGCTGATAGTGGACTTCAGCACTAAGCAGGAGAGGAACTACCAGACCCCCGTCATCAACGAGTGCCCAGTGGAGAGAGTGGACAGCTTCAAATACCTCGGAGTTCACATCACGCAGGACCTGTCATGGTCCTGTCACATCAACACCGTGGTGAAAAAGGCCCGACAGCGTCTCTACCACCTCAGACGCTTGAGAGACTTCCAACTGCCCTCCAAGGTGCTCAGGAACTTTTACTCGTGCACCATAGAGAGCATCCTGGCGGGAAACATCTTAACCTGGTTCGGGAACAGCACCATGCAGGACAGACGAGCTCTACAGAGGGTTGTGCGGTCAGCTGAGCGCACCATCCGCTCCGAGCTCCCTGACCTGCACTCAATCTACAGCAGGCGGTGCCGGACCAAGGCCAGGAAGATGGTGAAGGACCTCAGCCATCCCAACAACAGACTGTTCTCTCTGTTGAGGTCAGGAAAGCGATTCCGCTGAAGACCAACACAGAGAGACTGAGGAGGAGCTTCTTCCCGCAGGCGATACGGTCTCTCAATCACACCACCACACAGTACTGACCCACACATATGGTTCTTACACACACACACTGGACTTTCTGGACTTTGTTTTCACTTCATCACTTAAATCACTTTAAGCATATTTGCACTGCACAAGACATAATGTGGATCGCACAACACTGGTCACTATATTCTTCATTTCCAGTTAATACTTGTACAGCTGCTGTTATTGTGTATATATTTATATTTCTTCATACATTCTTATATAGTTCTATATTGTGTATTTTGTTGTAGTTATTTTATTTTCAACCTTAATTTATATTTTATTCCTTCCTAGTTAAATTTACCCTTTTTAATTTTTCATATTTATTTCCTATCTTATTCATAGCCTTTTCCTTTTTTGTTTTGTTTAGGTCACGAGCAGTTGTCTAAGCATTTCACTACATATCGTACTGTGTATGACTTTGTACGTGACAAATAAAATTTGAAATTTGACATTTGAATTTGAAATTTGAAATTTTGAAATTTGAATTTAAAATAAAATATTTTTTGTGTTTACACTCACTCTTTTAAATAGATGCAAGCAAAACACAGCAGAAAATAAATAAAGTCAAAGACTCAGCGGTCCTGTTGCTCTATTTTCACCTGTAAAGTAGGACTACGGTAGGCGGAGGTTTACCCTGGTGCAGGTGAGCCGCAGCGGTCAGTGGAAGGATACGGCAGCTTCTTTGTGAGTTTCACATTCCCGTGGCAGCGTTTTTGTTTTTGTCACTTTTTATGGAATCAAACTCAAAGTAAGGTCAGTGCTTCCACGCTTTAAACGCTGCACGCTCATACTCTCTCCGTACTGATATATGATCCACTGTTGATCTGCACACAGCTGTTGTCACGAACGTCGCACTCGCTTACGTCACTGTCATGAGACATTCTCGCAAAAAATCACGGTTTTAGTAACGCAGTAACGCAGCGTTCCTACGGGAAAGTAACGGTAATCTAATTACTGTTTTTGCAATAGTAATCCCCTACATTACTTGTTACTTGAAAAAAGTAATCAGATTACAGTAACTCATTACAGTAACGTGTTACTGCCCATCTCTGACTACAAGGTCATTAAGATAAGATGTGGCCTGATTATTTAAGACCTTGTATGTGAGGAGCAGGATTTTGAATTCTGGATTTAACAGGAAGCCAAAACAGGAGAAATCTGCTCTCTCTTTCTAGTCCCTGTCAGGACTCTTGCTGCAGCATTTTGGATCAGCTGAAGGCTTTTCAGGGAGTTTTTAGGACTTCCTGATAATAATGAATTACAGTCGTCCAGCCTGGAAGTAATAAATGCATGAACTAGTGTTTCAGCGTCACTCTGAGACAGGATATTTCTAACTTTAGAGATGTTGCACAAATGGAAGAAAGCAGTCTTACATATTTGTTTAATATGAAATAAGAGGGGGCTCACGTGTGCACACCCTTCAGTCTCTGACCCTGTGACAGATTGGATGAGGTCCAGTATTGATTCTGTGACAGGATCATATTGTTGCATCATCCTCTGTGTTTTTGGTTTGAGATTCTTGTTTTTGAAAAGAGCTGAAGAGTGCAGCTCATCATCATCATCATCATCACCCTGCTGGTGGCACTAAGTGCACTTCATTGTGTGTGGGTGTAGTCACACTGTCACACAGAGGAAATCCAAACGGGCTGTAAAGTTTTCTTTTACTTCACGAGCTGCTGCCCCACATGGAGTGTCAGGGTGATGTCTGAGCACCAGAGCAGCACTCTCTGATATTTTTGGAGGGTCTCGACCTTATAAAGAGCCTTGAGGCGACTGCTGTTTAGTGGTCGCTGTACATTCTTACTCTGAGCTCTGGGCTCATACGAGCAGCTTCACCTGAAATAAAGTAAAATTAGATTTATATCTGACCTGTCAAGACAGAGATCACGAAAAATACCAGAGCAACAAAAAAGAAAAGTTGACCAAACGTAATTCAAAAAAGATGAGTTTTATTTGTTTTTTTAAAAGAGAGTGAGTCCACAGATCTTTAGCTCAGAGGGAGAGAGCTCCACACTCTGTGGGTCACAGTGGCAAAAGCCTCGTGTGCTGATCACATGACCTCACACAGGGCTGTAGAAGTTCAATAATGTAAGCTGGTGCTGGTCCATGAAGAGCTCTAAAAGTCAGAACCAGAATCTTTAAATGGACTCTGAATTCAGTGGGGAGCCACTGCAGCTGTATTGACAGCACCACCTGTGAGTACCTGGGGGATGCAACAGGACTTAATTTAGCAATGTTTCTTCAGTGATCAAAGCAGGACTGAACCAGAGATTTGACATGAACATCCAAAGTAAGGCGGAGTCAAACGTTACCCCAAAGTTCCTGATAGACGATTTCACAAAAGGGGACCAAGAGCTTTCATTATCTTAGGCACAAATCTGTCAGGAGCACATACACATGCTTCAGTTTTTCCTTCATGAGGTTGGAGGACATTGTCAGCCATCCAGCCTTTAATGGGGTCTACAGCTTAGAAACGTGGGTGTCTCTGCTCAGCTGATGGGAAGGAGCAGCTGACATGGATGCCTCCAAGGTCAGGCGATTTTGGCACATTGACTGGGAGGAGACCCTTGGACAGACCCAGGACGTAACGGCTGGTTTGAGGAGGCCTCGGGGTCTGACCTGGAGAAGCTGGAGGAGGTGTTGGTTTGTGGTCATTCACAATAACCTGTGAGGTGATCAGCCCATGAGTTCTCTGACTTCTCCCCCTGAGCAAACATCTCTCAGTGTAGCTGCTAACAGCTCCATAAGTGTGAGGCTGAGGAGAACATCCTTTCAGTGGAGCATAAATCAAAGCTCTCCGCTGCAGCTCCAGAGCCACATGAATGTCTCACATGCAGAAAGATGCATGTCCTGGTCCTTTGACAAGGACTGTGCCAAACTTCACATGGGGGGGATTGTCAAGATAGCACCATGCCTAACTTTGCAGTGGAAATCCTGGAAAGGTGAAACCACTCCCTGAAGGCCGTCAGCATGAAGATCCACCCTACGCCGTGATGGTCACATGTTCACAGTCAGAATACTTAATCAATTAAAATGAATCACTGAGAAATTATACACGCTCCTCGTGTTATATGTTCCCGCCTCTTTCTGATCTGTGATGTAAACTTTGATCGTCTGCCAGCGTTTTAACAAATATAACGAAAATAAATGTTTTAAATGTTTGATCCAAAGTGCGCTGCTGTGTGAAGTCTGTCTGTGTGCAGCTCATGACACATGCCGATAACAAACGAGACACAAACAGCTGATGTGCTCTGGTTGCAGCCCCCTAGTGGTCACAGCCTCGAACTACAGCTCCACCTTTTTCAGTGAGAATATTAATCCGTATGATGATAAAACAATTCAATTTTAATTAAACAGCATCAAATCACAACAACAGTCGCTTCACTGTGCTTTATGTTGTAAGGTGGACCCTGCAATAATGCAGAGAATGACCTTGTAGTACCATATCACCCTATTAGAGCACTTCGCTCTCGCTCTGCAGGCCTACTTGTTGTTCCTAGAGTATTTAAAAGTAGAATGGGAGGCAGAGCCTTCAGTTTCCAGGCCCTCTTCTGTGGAACCAGCTTCCATCACTGTCCTCTGCTCTCATTTCTTCAGTTTTCACTGAGCTTTCAAAGATGACATGAGGAGGCTGCTGTTTATTCAGATCTTATTTTATTCATTTTGAGATGATTGTTAAAAATCAACAGTTTATTGCAGCGGTTTCTTTTGACGATGTGAGAAACCTGAAGAATTAGCTCGACAGATAAGCGCTGATTCAGTTTCCCATGTTTCAGTTTCTGAGTCAATTATTACAGAAAAAGGACTAAAATCCGTTTGTACAAACACAGCGAGGATGTTCATTCTTTCTCCCGGTATAAAAATAAGCTCTAAGTGCTTCACACACTTTAATACTGTCTCTGCTTCAGCGTGTTCACAGCTCAGTGTCGTCGATTAAAACTCTCCAGAAACATTTAAGAATAAAAGTCAACACGAATCAACGACATCGCCGTGTCCTGACAGGTCAAAGGTCAATCGCCTCCCTCAAAGCAAGCATGGAAACTCATTAAACTTTTATTAGAGGCATGAACCAGCTTTAGTAACTTTAGTTAACCAAGTGTTTAACTAAACCAGAGATAATAAACCCTGGTTTAGTTAGTGGCAGTGGAATGAAGGAAAGGTTAAAACAGATGAAAAACAATGAAAGAGCGACGAGACGAGCATCACGGCATCAGCTGGTGTTTATGGAGTAACGCCTCAGAGACACCAGAACGAAGTCAGCAGCTCCACATCCACAAAGTAAGAGGAACCCACGGATTCACTCCAACAGCAGGGACAACGTTTCTGATCCAGCTTCTGTTAGCTGGAGATCATGAGGATTATGAACTGAGAGCACGTTTCAGCAGTACAGCAGTATTGTAAGTGCATCATATCACAGCTTTTTAAAAATGAAACTAACTGAAACAGGAACTTAAATACTGGTCTCAGATTTTTAAAACAAAAGTTTTCAGTAAAAAACCGAGCGACACGAAGGCGATGGCGATAAAATGACTGAGCTACACTTCAATGCTGTAAACACGCTACGAGGAAAAAAACCGATCCAAACGTGAATTCAAACCGACCAATCACAGCCAATCACGGGCTGCCTAATCAATGACGAAACCGTGGAAACCACGGCCATGATTCGGATTTCAGGAAGCTGGAGAGCAGAGAGCGACGCGTGGAGAAAGAAGAAGATGCTGACGAGTCTGAGACGTTTTCTGGCCGCGGCTTCCTGCGAGACTCAAACCGCCGAGTTCTGGAGAGTTTGGACCTCAGCGTGAAGGCGCATTCGATTCCTTTTGTTTGGGTTTGACTGAGCGTTGGTATCTATAACGAGCCAATCAGATTTCATGTTGTACTTTCAGGAAGTTTGAAAAGAGCATCAAAGCATCCTGTGGGCGTTCTTCTTCTGAAACCGCTGCTCTAGAAAACACCGTATCCGTCAGTGTGGCGAGCCGCCACAGCGAAGGCGGGGTAGCCATCGTAGGTGGTGTAGGCAGTCAGGTCCTGACCCAGAGACACGGCCTGCTTCAGCTGGGAGGCGACCGCCGTCGACGCCGGGCCCGCCAGCGTGTATCCTGCGGGGACACACAATGCAAGCTCAGCACCGCCTGTTTCAGGACGGCAGCACAAAACTTTAGCTGTTCTGATCCCATCGAAGCCTTTTAGCTGCAGCATTTTTATAGGCTGTATATAAAAGATGGACGTAGCCGCTGTGATGTCACCTCCTGGTTAGTGAAGTCTCTCGTCCTCTGCAGGAGGAGGAATGTTTTATTTTGAAAAATTGCAAGTCATCAGGAGAGAGTTCACTTACAATCACACAGCAGGCGCCCCCTGCTGGTCATCAGCACTCGCGCCATCTGGCAGGCTTTGAAGCCATGTCCATCTTTTATATACAGTCTGTGGTGTTTGGGCCTGCAGGTGCGCGTCTGTCAGCGGTTAGTTGAGTGAAGCGTTAGTCGGCTTTGGGTACGGACCTTCACATACCTGGGAAGGCTACTGCTGCCACGGCAGCCGCAGTCGCACAGCTGGCATCGGTGGCGCCCTCCGTCTGCACGCCGAGCGTCTGCAGGGTGTGTTCGGCCGCGTGAATTTTAGCCTCTTCTACGCCCGCGCACAGCTTAGCAGGGGTGAAGGGATGGCTGCCGAGAGATACGTGAACAGGTGGACAGTCAGCGCTGCGTCCAGCTGAACAGCAGGCAGGTGATCAGACAGGTGAGACGTGCTTACACGTTGGGGTACTGAGTAGCCAGCGCTGGGATGGTGATCTTGTAGAGGAAGAGCTGTCTCTGGTCTGGACCGATGGCAGAGTGCAGCTGATAGACCGGCTGACCCCAGTTATTCTTCTGACAGAGCTCCTCCAGGACCTGACAGACAGGAGGACAGAGAGACAGGAGGACAGGCAGGCAGGAGGACAGACAGGAGGACAGGCAGGCAGGAGGACAGAGAGACAGGAGGACAGACAGACAGGAGGACAGGCAGGCAGGAGGACAGACAGACAGGAGGACAGACAGGAGGACAGGCAGGCAGGAGGACAGAGAGACAGGAGGACAGAGAGACAGGAGGACAGGCAGGCAGGAGGACAGACAGACAGGAGGACAGGCAGGCAGGAGGACAGAGAGACAGGAGGACAGAGAGACAGGAGGACAGGCAGGCAGGAGGACAGACAGACAGGAGGACAGGCAGGCAGGAGGACAGAGAGACAAGAGGACAGAGAGACAGGAGGACAGGCAGGCAGGAGGACAGACAGACAGGAGGACAGAGAGACAGGAGGACAGAGAGACAGGAGGACAGGCAGGCAGGAGGACAGACAGGAGGACAGGCAGGAGGACAGGCAGACAGGAGGACAGGCAGAAGGACAGGCAGGCAGGAGGACAGAGAGACAGGAGGACAGACAGACAGGAGGACAGAGAGACAGGAGGACAGGCAGGAGGACAGACAGAAGGACAGGCAGGAGGACAGACAGGCAGGAGGACAGAGAGACAGGAGGACAGACAGGAGGACAGACAGGAGGACAGGCAGGCAGGTGGACAGAGAGGCAGGAGGACAGACAGGAGGACAGACAGACTGCAGTATTTACTCACAGTAATGGTGCGTGAGAGCTAAAAGTATAAAAGTATGAGGAGAGTCTGTTTGACCAAATATAAAAATATATTTTGTACATTTTAGTGTTTTAATTTGAAAGGTTTGTTCTTCCTTTCGTTTTAAATGAGCAGCATTTAATAAACCCTGACAGCTTCAGTATCGTCAGACTGATCTGGGTTTAGTGTTTCCTGCAGATGAATACATCAAATCTAATTTGATCTGATGTATCCTAGTCTCCCTCACTGACAATCCATCTGAATAAAAACTGAATACAAAAGAAAACGTAAATGTGGAATATCGCCACCAGGTGGAGCCTCGTCCCTGGTTGCTGTTTCAGCTGTTCACTGTCAGAGGTTCTCATCAGGTGTGATATTTACTGCACTCCCATGAAGGCATCATGCGGCCCATGTTCACTGCTGTAGGTCACATGACTGACTGAGTTTTCCCCTTCATGCAGTTACCTGACTGCTGTGGGTTATTTTGGGGGAGTGAAATTCTTAGATTCCAGTGGGCGCTCTGTGGCCTCAGGCTTCTCCTCCAGCTGTGGATCACCCAGTGCACCTGATGAAGCCAGATGTCCACAGACAGGACGCTGCCTCCAGACCCTGAGCTGTGGGCTGAGGTCAGCCCGACTGCATGGACACTTTTCCATCAACTTTGATCGACTCACCACAGTTTTCAGGTTTTTTCCATTAGGTCATAGTACTAAAGTAGTAGCTGCTCAGCTGGGGTTCCAAGCAGTCACTAAAATGTGAGCTCGTCAGACTGCATGCCACCGATTGGCTGGTCAGTGGCATCACTTGATGAGTCATGAGAGCATCTTGTTCACAAAAATCTAAACCGCCATTTTTGAAACCCAGCAATGAGGGAAATGTCTCCAAAAACAAGGCTGTGGTCCCCGAGTGTGAGAAAAAGCCTCAGACCGAGCAGCAGCTACATCATCGCCTTGACGTCCACCTTGTTGTGGCGTTCGTGTCACATACCAATTATGCCACAGGACGTTCGGCCCCGTTGGTATAATGACAACAATGTACATTAGGTAGTACTCGAAAGTAATGGAAAACCAGTCGATCGGAGTCAAGTTGATCCAATTGGGAACTAATGGACAAGGAGCCTATCGGAAGCACCGAGGTGACCCTGCAGGAGGCCCGCCTCGTTTTCACTCAGCCCAGGTGCTTAGGCCTGGGTAACCCTGGCCCAAGTGAGGTTATTTGACACATCAGGCCGGGACCAGTTGAGACCCCAGTCTGTGCTCTGTCTCCTACCCCCAAATCAGTCTCTCAGATGGCCCCGCCCCTCTGAGAGGTTTCATCCTATTAAAAAGGAGTTTTTCCTTGTCACTGTCGCCAGGTCTGATTGTTTTTTCTGTATAACTGTCGAGTCTATACTTACACTATGATAAATATATAAATAAAACCAAATGCATTTTATGAGTTGTGTGCTCTGGATTTTTGTGCCACACCAACAATTAAAGGCCTCTCGGTCAGGTGTGTCCTGTTACCTGTGGTGCAGGCTTGACAGCGGTGGCCTTCAGGTTCGGGGTCATTGGGGTCAGCTCCATTCCCGGCAGAAGATCATACAACTTCTCCTCTTGCTGCTTGTCTGCCTTCAGCCCGTAGGAGGCACCACCGCCACCACCGCCTCTCCCCATGGCTCCACCCCCAGCAGCGTAGGCCAGGTAGCCCCGCCCACCCAGTCCCCGCACCCCCGCAGCCCCTACAGGTACAGTCATGTAAATTTCTACAGGAAATCGAAAAGGCAGTGAAATCAATCAAATCACCGGAAATCAGCCGTAAGAAGAATCACACAGCCAGACAATTATCTGATCAGAGTGAACAGGTACGGTGGTAACCACGGTAACAGTACACCTGCCCTTCTTCTTCTGATGCTCGTTGACGATTACCGTTTCCTGCCTGATTGAGTTTCAGGTATTTAAATTCATTCAAGCCTGAATTGACAGAAACTTCTCGTGATTCGTGGATCTGTTTTTGATTCCTGCTTCAGAAAAACATTCACACATCATCACGTGTTTGTGATTCAGCTGAACCGCTTCATGACACAGGTGAAATGATGGTTTCTGAGGCCCCGCCTCCAGCCTCTGCACAGCGGCAGGGTTACCTCTGAGACTCTTTAAAGTTGTGCAGGCCCACTGAGACGACTCACTCTGACTGATCTGTGATTGGACAGTCAGCGTTCAGGGGCGGGGCTTCACAAACTCTCAGTTCACCATCAGAAGTCTGTTTGATTTGGAGCTTTCTTTTATGTTTAAAGCGCTGCAGCATAAAACTAAAATCTGAAAGTGCTGATGGATGCAGAGCGAGCTCAGACTCACACAGAAGCACTGAAACGCAGCAGCCTATCAGAGGCAGAGCAGGTTCAAAGCTGAGCCCTGGAGGCTTTTACTCAGAGAAACACAAAGATTTTAAAGTAAATCTGTGGAGCCATCTAATCTCTGACAAGGAGGATTCTGCTTTTTCCTCAGAAATGAACCCTCTCCAGCTCGTAGACTGTGTATAAAAGATGTAGGTGGGGTCATGTGACACGGTGAGCGCGGGGTATGGTAGTGGGACTCAGTAGACTCATTTCCCTTTTAGAGTCGCCCCCTGCTCGCCATTAGAAATAATGTGGACTTGTTTGTTTCTATGAGTCAGCTCTGTGTCTCACATGTGTGTTCTCTGTGGTTAACCAAGCATTAGTCTGTCCCCAGCGCAGCTGTTCAGGTGTTCTGACAGAGGGCCTACCTGCTCCTTCAGTCTCAGAGTGCTTTTATTCTGTAGGTGAGTGCGAGCTGTCTTTGCAGGCATTCAGAGATCACACATGCTCTAAGGGCATCCTCACCTCGGACCGACGGCGTCCGGATCAGCCCTCGACCTCCAACGTTAGCTTTGGCCGCTGGGAAGCGGAACTGAGCTGGTATGGCTGTGTAGGCCTGGGGGGCGTAAAACACCGGCGCACCGAGGTACGCCGCCGAAGGGTCGTACATCTATAGGAGGAGAGAGAAAGATGTGTATTTGTACATTTTAACAGGAAGCAGATACGAGTTTCCTGGAGCACCAGAACGAGGTCTACACTCACAGTTTCAGTGTTTCCTGTCACATCTGCTGTCGTTCACGATAAACATCAAGCTAATAATGAGCTCAGTCTGTGTTCAGTAACCCTGATCTAAGCACTCTTAGATGTTCGGTCATCTCAGGAACACGGAAGCCACACCCACCTGCTGTTCAACCATTCTGTTTGTGAGTGACAGCCAGTCAGAAGGAAATTGTCTTAAAGGGGGAGGAGCTAAAATAGCTTGTTTCAGACAGCAAATGAAGTGAGGGGCTGCACCGAGGCTCAGTATCAGCTACAGAAGGATTATTTTGAGCTGTGGATCATTGAAAGCTGCCCTGAAAGGAGGAATAACTCAGAGTGCCTGTTGGCTTCCTGTTGGTCAAACATTGTGTCACATGACATTCGTCAATAACTCACCTGCCCCAGCGTGTAGGAGGTGTAGTCGGTCTGTAGCAGAGAGCCTCCTCGGCCTCCCGTCCCTCTGGTGTAGCGAACGTAGCTGTCTTTGTCCACCGGCTTGGCCAGCGTCACCTCGATGGGAGAGCCGTCCACCATCTGCAGGAGATCCTGGTCAGTCTTTGAGGCTTTCAGAAACCTTCTCCTCACGGTTAACACACAGGTGTCCACTGATTACAGCATAACAAGCGTAATCAAAACGGATTTTGATTAGTGAAAACAGAGGAAGAACTAAAT
Source organism: Mchenga conophoros (assembly GCF_057382185.1). Taxonomy (NCBI): domain Eukaryota; kingdom Metazoa; phylum Chordata; class Actinopteri; order Cichliformes; family Cichlidae; genus Mchenga; species Mchenga conophoros. Next base: position 30,701,299 of record NC_140533.1, on the reverse strand, counting down.
GTTGGGCCTTGCTGACCTTTCCGTCGAGCGCTTTCATGGCGTTGATGGCGTCCTCTCTCTGAGTGAAATGGACGAAGGCGTAGTCTCTGATCTTCTTCACTCGCTCCACTGCGCCTGCAGCACAAATACAAAAAGTACTTTTCTAAAACCAAATTTCTTTCTGCAGACACTTGTCCTCAAATATAAAATACTTCAAATATTACTTTTAAACGTTTGTCTTTCAAAATCTGCAGTTCAGTTACAAAACGAGCAACAACAAGACGCATTCAGGGACAATCAGAGCTTTGATCGAACCTGGCTTCAGGCTGTTGAACTCCTTCTCGATGGTCTCCTCTGTCGTCTGCAGCATCAGGTTCCTCACATACAGAATCTTCACTGTTGCCATGGTATCCTCGTCAACCTCCACCTCAGGCTCCGCCCAGTCCACAGCGATGGCGTGACCCCACAGCTGGATACGACCTAATAGAGGAGACGGAAACTCGTGATCAAGTCTGGCAGGGATCGTTCTCTTTGTGATCCTCGACTTGTAAACTGCTGGTCTGAAGCCACTCCCCCTCAGCTGAGAAGGAGGAGCTAATTACTGCTATACCTGTTAATTACTGCTGATCAGTAACATCCAAATAAATCCTCTCAAACTGAGCTCAGACATCTTGGACAGTACAGTGACCTCACAGCAGCCATGTTATTGGTCACATGGTGTCAATGAAAATGCTCCAGAAGGCTCCAACAGCACAAACACAGTCCAGAGGAGCAGTTCAGGTGAAGCTGGCAGACAGCTAGCAGCTATAGCCACCTGTGTAACCATCCATCTGTCACTCAAAGAGGCCACGCCCCTAAAAGGTAAAGTTTAAGCCTTAAGGCAATTTAAATAGATGAGTTATGTAAACAGACGTTATGAATGGGAAATTATCTATAAAGACCAAACAGGTTGTAAACACATTTATTTCTGCTGTAAAGGTTTAACATGAGAGTCTATGGGACTGACTCCCTGCTGCCTCTGCTGGACGTCAGAGGAACATGCTGGCTTTATTTTTCTAAAATTACTAGAGCGTGTAATTGTCCTCTGGATGGTTTGTGGTGTTGGGTTCAGGGTCAGAAACCAAGTAAGATGCTAACGAGGCAGACGCTCTTTAACTTCAGCAGGACTCAGTGATGATTGGACGCTATTGGAGGCCAGATTTCAGAGGCACGGTGTCGTGGCTTTCCACCCGCATGATCAGACTTAATGCTGCACAATGAGCCTGATCTTCCTGTGGAGAAGCAGTAAAGCTGTTTCTGTATCTTATCTCTGACACTTTCAGCTTTAGACTCCAGGAGAATCAGATGTTGTGATCACTGTTGTGATCCAAGATGGCGCCGCGTATGGATGCCCTGGTGCTTCAGTGCGTTACTTCTGTTTTGTTTTTGTGCATAACTTCTGTGTCTGGGCACTCCTCTGGATATTCTTACACCAGAGAAGAGCTTCTTAACTACAGGACTACAACACCTGTGGATTTACTTCCAATATTTGTCGCATCTGCGGCAGATTTACTGCAGACTCTGATCAGGAAAGAGAGACGCCGAAAGAGAGGTAAGCGAGCCGGCGCACTCGTGCGTCTGAGGAGACGCGGACTGCGAACTGCTCTTCCTGGGATCTTCCTTTCCAATGTTCGCTCACTCAGGAATAAAATAGACGAACTGGCCCTGATGAGAAGCATGAACAGAGACTTTGCCTCCTCCTGTGTCTTATGTTTTACGGAGTCGTGGCTCTGTGAGGACATCCCGGACTGCGCGCTCAAGCTGGAGGGCTTTCATCTGCTGCGCGCGGACCGGCAGGCCTCTCTCTCTGGTAAGACCACAGGTGGAGGTGTCTGCTTCTACATTAATAGTGGCTGGTGCACAGATGTAACAGTGATTGCTCAGCACTGCTCTTCCTCTCTGGAATACCTTTTTATTCACTGCAAACCGTTTTATTTTCCGCGGGAGTTTGCTTCATTCATCCTGGCCGCTGTTTACATCCCGCCAGACGCAGATGCGCAGGCAGCTCAGTGCGCACTCGCGGAGCAGATACTGCACATGGAGCGGACATTCCCGGACTCTCTCATCATTGCTCTTGGGGACTTTAACAAAGCCAATCTGAGCCATGAGCTTCCAAAATACAAGCAGTATATTAAATGCCCGACCAGAGACCACTGTTACAGCACGATCAGCGGGGCCTATCGTGCGGTGCCCGCGCTTCACTCGGACTTTCTGACCACGTCATGATCCACCTGATCCCCGCGTACAGACAGAGGCTGAAGCTCTCCAAACCTGTCGTGAGGACCAAAAAACTGTGGAGCAACGAGGCTGTGGAGGAGCTTCGCACGTGTTTGGAGTCTACAGACTGGGACACACTGAAGGCTGCTTCTAACAGCTTGGACGAGTTTACGGACACTGTCACCTCCTATATCCACTTCTGTGAGGACAGCATTGTGCCATCACGCACCAGGGTGAGTTATAACAATGACAAACCCTGGTTTACTCCTAAACTCAAAAAGCTGTGGCTGGAAAAGAGTAAGGCGTTCAGAAGCGAGACAGGGACTGCTACAGAGAGGCCAAGTACAGGTTCACTAAAGAAGTGGACGTTGCTAAACATCAGCACTCTGAGAAGATGCAGCAGCAGATCTCAGAGAATGACTCGGCCTCTGTGTGGAAAGGTTTTAGGAATATTACAAACTACAAGCCTAAAACCCCCCACTCCACTGATGACTTGCTCTTGGCCAACACCCTTAACGACTTCTACTGCCGTTTAGACGAGCCATCAGGCACCCTTCACACCTCCAACGACCCCAACAATAGAGACACTTTGGACACTCATTCCCCCACCTCTCCCCCCTCCATAGAGCCATCACCACCTTCAAACTGTTCACCTACAACACCCCCCTCCTCACCCCACACAAAAGAGGATTTCACACCACCTCCTCCCACCACAACTCTTCATATTCATGAAGCAGATGCGAGGAAGCAGTTTAAGAGTCTGAATGCTCGGAAAGCTCCCGGCCCAGACGGTGTGTCTCCTGCCACCCTCAGACACTGTGCAAACGAGCTGGCCCCAGTGTTTTCTGGCATCTTCAACTCCTCACTGCAGGCATGTCATGTGCCTGCCTGCTTCAAGTCCTCTACCATAATCCCTGTCCCCAAGAAACCTAGGATCACTGGACTAAATGACTACAGACCCGTGGCTCTGACATCTGTGGTCATGAAGTCTTTTGAGCGCCTGGTTCTCTCCCATCTCAGGACCCTCACGGCCCCCCTCCTGGACCCCCTGCAGTTTGCATACAGAGCCAACAGGTCTGTAGACGACGCCATCAACATGGCCCTACACTTCATCCTGCAGCATCTGGACTCCCCAGGAACCTACGCCAGGATCCTGTTTGTGGACTTCAGCTCTGCCTTCAACACCATCCTTCCAGACCATCTCCGAGGCAAGCTTTCCCAGATGAATGTGCCTGATCCCATCTGCCAGTGGATCACTGACTTCCTGACGGAAAGGAAGCAGCACGTGAGGCTGGGAAAGAATGTCTCGGACTCCCGGACCATCAGCACCGGCTCCCCTCAGGGCTGTGTTCTTTCTCCTCTGCTCTTCTCCCTGTACACCAACTGCTGCACCTCCACCCACCAGTCTGTCAAGCTAATCAAGTTTGCAGATGACACCACCGTTATCGGACTCATCTCGGACGGGGATGAGTCTGCCTACAGGAGGGAGGTTGAACGTCTGGTGTCCTGGTGCAGCCACAACAACCTGGTGCTGAATGCCCAGAAGACAGTGGAGATTATTGTGGACTTCAGGAAGCACACAGCCCCCCCCCCCCATCATCCTGACTGACACCCCCATCACCTCTGTGGACTCATTCCGCTTCCTGGGTACCACCATCACCCAGGACCTGAAGTGGGAGCCCACCATCACCTCCGTCATCAAGAAAGCCCAGCAGAGGATGTACTTCCTGAGGCAGCTGAAGAAATTCAACCTGCCAACACGGACGATGCTGCAATTCTACACTGCAATCATCGAGTCCATCCTCACCTCCTCCATCACCGTGTGGTACGCTGGAGCCACTATCAGGGACAAACAGAGACTGCAGCGTGTCGTGCGCTCTGCTGAGAAGGTGATTGGCTGCAGACTCCCATCTCTGCAGGACCTGTACACCTCCAGGACACTGGGGCGTGCAGCTCGGATCTCAGCTGACCCTTCTCACCCTGGACACAGTCTGTTTGACCTGCTCCCCTCAGGCAGGAGGCTCCGGTCCATTCGCACCAGAACCTCTCGCCATAAGAACAGTTTCTTCCCCTCTGCTGTTGGACACATGAACAATAACCATATGACTGTCCCCGCCTCTAACACATGACCCTACACTGTGTTCACTGCATCATTCCATGTTTGGCACTGATCACCACCTGCACTCATGTATATATCATGTATATATCTATCTACTTAGCACTTTTAATTCTTATTCTCATTTTTATTTTCATGTCTATTTAAGCTTAATTTATAACAGTATTTATGACAGTATGTTTGCACTGAAGCACCGCAGCAATTTCCTAATGTTGTAAACCCGCTCAACATTTGGCAATAAAACCCTTTCTGATTCTGATTCTGAGAATCAGATAGTGTAACAAACCAACAGCTTTGGGTATATTTATGGGTCTATCTGAAACTCACATTCACATTACTCATACAGCAGTTATCTTATCATTAAGCCCATCCAAGCTCTTCTTCTATTGGACATTGTGTCACAGGCTGTGATTGGCCAGTGATGATGCAGCCTTACAGCCAGCCAAAAAGAGACTTTGTCATTTTTTATTATGTTAGGTTTACTTTACGAGGTATTAGACAGTGTGAAGCCGGGTGGAGAGCTACAGCTGAACTATAAATTATAAATTTATTCATGAGGCCCTCATGTGGCCGCCTAAGGAAAATTAACTGCCCAATGCCGGTGTCAAGGATTTGTTAGCTAAACCACTGCAGCTGCAGCTGCTCAGTGTCTCCAGCACCACAGGAAGTTGGCACCAGCTGATCATCAGAGCCTTCGAGTTTTAGGGGATAACTGAACCCATTTTAACAGATCCTTTGAAAACATCTTATTTTTGTTCTTCAGTGAATCGTTCCTGAAGTCAGAGCGGGAATTATAACTGTACATTAGCTAAGTTTGAGTTTGGTTTGGTACCTGGCAGCAGTTTGCGACGGGCCATGGCAGCTGCTCGGTGGCTCTCATACTCGACAAAAGCAAAGCCTCTGTTCTTGGATTTGTCGGCGGCGCTGGGGTACACGATGACATCGACGACGCCGTCTGTGACCTTCTTCATCTCTGACAGGATCTCCTCTCGCTTCTTGGTTTTGGGAATCCCGCCAACAAAGAGGCGGCAGTTATCGACGCTGGCACAAACGCCGAGGAGGCGTCCGTTCCTGTGGGCCAGAGAAAGATTTGGTTCAAGCTCAAACGGGAACCCAGCTGGCTAAGGTTGCTTTGTTAGGTCTTTGCTGATTGGCACTTGGGTGTTTCTATGTTTGTACTGGACTGTGACCACAACCCAGGACTTTGGGTTTATTTGTTAAGGGGTTTTTTTTGTGTTAAAAGCACTCGAGTACCTGCACCATCTGTTTCCCCGGTGTAATGCTCCCAGTCTATTTTGAGATAAAGAAGCTCTCCTCGCTCTCCTGCTTCCTGCCTGTTCACTGTATCGGCTGACTTGTCATGAACATTTGAATTTTGGACTTGTATCTGCTCTGGTTTCCTCTCCTCTGGACCATTACGTAGTTTGGGTGTTTCTGGTAGATTGGTAGAATAATTTGCGTTACGTCACTGGCAGGGTTAAAGGTCGTAGGGTTGGGTGTTTGGTTAGTGGGTCATAGAAGGTTAGTTGGTCAGTTGATAGGCTGCAGGTCAGGGGTGGGGAACTCCGGCCTTAAGGGCCAGGGTCCTGCAGGTTTTAGATGTGTCCTTGATCCAACACAGCAGATTTAAATGTCTAAATGACCTCCTCAACATGTCTTGAAGTTCTCCAGAGGCCTGGTAATGAACTAATCATGTGATTCAGGTCTGTTGACCCAGGGTGAGATCTAAAACTGGCAGGACACCAACCCTTGGGGTTCCCCACCCTTGCTGTAGGGGGATGGCCGGCTGGTAGAGTGATGGTAGGTGGGTACTGCTAGTCTGTACTAGAGATGGACCGATCCGATATTACGTATCGGTATCGGTCCGATACTGACCTAAATGACTGGATCGGATATCGGAGAAAAATAAAAAATGTAATCCGATCCATTAAATATCACGAAAGCACCTCACAAAACTTGCAACACGCCGTAACTCACCTCAGAACGTTAGCACGTCGGAGCAGTATGCATCACGTGATAGAGCGGCTGTGGCATGCGGGACCTGTCGGTGGTCTGGATAGCATGTGGAGCTTCGCTAGCAACCTGGCATTTCATCTCCGACAAAGTTATCCCGAGAGAAGTAAAGCAAGTGTGTAAGTCCATCTCTGAATGTTTGTAAAGCATTCCTGCGTTAAGCTTAACAAGCGACTGCCTCTTCTTGCTGCTACTTCAATCATGAAACTGATCAATGATCAGCTGATCGGCTTTTCTGTCGCGAGTCCGTCTTTGCTTTTGGCCCACTTTGCACCAGAAAGAGGAAACCAGCGGCTGAACAACAGCAGCGCGTTTAAGCTTGATCAGCTGTTGTTAGAATTTATTTAATATTACTTTCTACTCGAGGATCTTTTTCTACGTAGCTGATGCTGGTAACTGTGCAGGGGCGGATCTAGCAAAGTTTAGCCAGGGGGGCCGATAGGGCATTAACTGGGAAAAGGGGGCACAAAGACATACTTTTCTTTCTTATTCTCATTTAAAATGTCTAGCTTTTAATAAATAATTATCTGACACCCAAAGTTTTAATTTGATGCAAAATGAATAGAAGTCAATTACTGTATATAGTGACTATTAAGTCTAATATATACACCCTAGTAAGCTATAGTACTTTTTACTTTGGGAAGGTACCATCTGTGCCGTCTGCAATTTTGTTGAAGAAAGATGTTGAATCTATTTAATATTTCTTGAAAAATAATTGATTTCTGTGCATTTTTTTCATACTGCATCAAATTAAGGTTGATTACGTCGATTAAGCATCATGAGGTGGAGCGTGAGGGGTGGTTCCCTATTTTTTATTTATTTATTTTTGTTGTTGCTGGGAGTTGGAACCCTATTAGTTAGGTTGCTTAATATTTATGCTAAGTACTCTTTAAAATACCAGAATAGGGAGGATGGTGTAGGTCTAAGTTTATTAGATTGATCAGTATTGCTGAACTATGAAACATTTTTTTTGCATACAGGTATAACAGAATAGCTTTAGTGTAGTTGTTGTTTTAAACTTGAGTATGAACTTATACAAAATGCAGCAAGATATTTAAAAAACAGTTGTGTTGATTAAAAAACACTATATCGGATTCATATCGGTATCGGCAGATATCCAAATTTATGATATCAGTATCGGTATCGGACATAAAAAAGTGGTATCGTGCCATCTCTAGTCTGTACCGATGTTAATTAATGATTCTCTCAACAAGGCAGTCACCAATGAGGAATCAGAACCAGGCTGGACTCCCAGGTTTGACTAGTCGCCTGACTGGTTTGACTCTGGCTGTTGTAACTAAAGACTTATATGAGCTGAAGTCAGGTGAGGCATGACTCTTGAACCACCTGTGCTCCACATTCAGGAGAAGGTGCTCACATTAAAGATGGCATTACCTTGGCCTCCAGTAACACTGTGAGGAACCTTGGAGTCATTTTTGACCAGGACATGTCCTTCAATGCACATATTAAACAAATATGTAAGACTGCTTTCTTCCATTTGTGCAACATCTCTAAAGTTAGAAATATCCTGTCTCAGAGTGACGCTGAAAAACTAGTTCATGCATTTATTACTTCCAGGCTGGACGACTGTAATTCATTATTATCAGGATGTCCTAAAAACTCACTGAAAAGCCTTCAGCTGATCCAAAATGCTGCAGCAAGAGTCCTGACAGGGACTAGAAAGAGAGAGCAGATTTCTCCTGTTTTGGCTTCCTGTTAAATCCAGAATTCAAAATCCTGCTCCTCACATACAAGGTCTTAAATAATCAGGCCCCATCTTATCTTAATGACCTTGTAGTACCATATCACCCTATTAGAGCACTTCGCTCTCGCTCTGCAGGCCTACTTGTTGTTCCTAGAGTATTTAAAAGTAGAATGGGAGGCAGAGCCTTCAGTTTTCAGGCCCCTCTTCTGTGGAACCAGCTTCCAGTTTGGATTCAGGAGACAGACACTATCTCTACTTTTAAGATTAGGCTTCAAACTTTCCTTTTTGCTAAAGCATATAGTTAGGGCTGGACCAGGTGACCCTGAATCCTCCCTTAGTTATGCTGCAATAGATGTAGGCTGCCGGGGATTCCCATGATGCATTGAGTTTTTCCTTTCCAGTCACCTTTCTCACTCACTATGTGTTAACAGACCTCTCTGCATTGAATCATACCTGTTATTAATCTCTGTCTCTCTTCCACAGCATGTCTTTATCCTGTCTTCCTTCTCTCACCCCAACCAATCACAGCAGATGGCCCCGCCCCTCCCTGAGCCTGGTTCTGCTGGAGGTTTCTTCCTGTTAAAAGGGAGTTTTTCCTTCCCACTGTCGCCAAAGTGCTTGCTCATAGGGGGTCATATGATTGTTGGGTTTTTCTCTGTATCTATGAAGCGCCTTGAGGCGACTTTTGTTGTGATTTGGCGCTATATAAATAAAATTGAATTGAATTAAAGATGCCTGCTGGTCAGGTTGTTTGGGTACTCAGTGCTTCTTAGTTTGCTGCTCCATTATGTTTGCAGTTGTGAACTGTTACTAGAAAAATAACTCTAACATTTCTTTGACAGTAACTGAAAGAAAGTAGACCTGAAGCCTGCCGATGTGTTTCTGAGAGCTCAGTTATCCTGTCATTATTCAGTACAAATGAAGATAAGAGAGGGATCACCTAATCTCATAGTTGTTGAGCTGCTTCATGGCAGCCCTGGCCTCCTGTTTGTTGCTGAAGGTGACAAAGGCGTATCCTCTGTTGTTCCCGTTGAAGTCCATCATCATCCTCACCTCGTAGATCTTTCCAAACTGAAGAGATGGAGAGGGAAGCACTCACAGATGAAACAACACCCCCAGATAGATCACAGTGACCGCATCCTTAACCGTGGTTCCCTGACCTTCTCACACAGCGGAACCAGCTCATCTTCAAACAGATCTCTCGGCAATTTCCCCACAAAGATCTCGCTGCCCCTCTCCGGTGGGGGGCCGTCCCAGCCTGGAGGCGGGCCGCCGTACCGCCGCTGACCGTTCTCCTGAAGCGCCAGCAGGAAAACATGAAAAGCATTCAGGAGCAGTAACAGACACGTGCTGCTGTCTCCTGGGTCTGAGGGGCCACGTACCTGGCGCAGCTGGTATCCGGTTCGCTGCATGAGTGAACGAAGCGCCGCCTCCTTCTGCGTCCCCGCCAGTCCGTCCCCGCTTGCTTTCTGATTGGAATCCATTGGGTGTGATTGACAGCGATATGTAAATCAGGGAAATTAGCGGTGCTCACTGGAAGACAATAACAGCAAAGGTGTTATTATGAGTGCAAACAGCTGTGAACCTGTCCGCCTGCACGTGTCATCCAATAATGTGCCGGAGTATTGCACAGAATACAGTCACACCTGTTTGAATGCAAATCACTGCAAGCTTCAGACCGTAACATGTTTGAGGGACGTTAAATGTTCATTTGATGTCGTGCTGATGGTTTTATTGCACACTCAAAGTGACCGGACTCACTGAGTCCCTGAGCTGGACCTCTGCACATCTATACGAAGCTGCTTTAGATCCATTTACGTGCGGACGCTGACGGGGGAAACGCTGGGTGGTTTCAGCAGCTTTTGTCACTGACGTGGTCGAACAGCAGTCGAGGAGGACCTGCTGGTCTGAACGGCATACACGAGTCGTGTTTTGAAGAGCGCTGCAGCGAGGTCAAGGTCTGCTCGGTAATCATTGACAGAGACTGTGGAAAGCTGCAGGCTGGAAGCCCGTCTCACTGTAACACTGAGAGGAAACATGCGAGGCTTCAAATGTGAAGCCAGCACATTTATAAATCCTGTGTTTCATGAATGAATCACACACTCCTCTCTAACGAACCTCAAAACCTGAACCCTCTAACCACAGCCTGGGCCAGAAAATGGTCCCAGTCCTCCCAGTTTGGGAATGAGACGAAGGCAAAAACAAACAGTTGTTCTGTGTATCTGTCTCTTTATTTACAGGAACCACAGGACAGCACACAGTCAGCCGATGATGTAGAGACAGAGAACAACCTTGTGGACTTTGGCTGATGCTGCTGGGTTTATGATGAATGTACTGACACAATTTTAAGGGTCAGTTATTTAAATGATTGAATTATAAATATCTCTATTTATAAAGCATTACACAGCGAACAAACCATCATCTGTTAGCAGTGCTTGGCGACAGCAGGGAGGAAGAATGCCCCTTTACTATGAAGACCTAGAACGTTCAGCCACTCATCAGTAATGACTACATGTCATTTAGATATTTCCAAGCACAAGAACATCTGTCGCTGTCGTGGAAATATGGGAACAATGAGAGCGTTTGGAGTTTAGGTTCAAAACGATGTTTGAACCAGCGCGTTACAGTGCGCCGCCATCCGTTCAATCTGACACGCTCATGCTCGCGGGCATCTCATGATTGCACAGCTGCACTGTCAAGCATGTGGACCTCGTGAGCCAGCTACATGATAAGTCGGACTTCCTTAACCACCTCCAGATTCTGATCCTCTTTAAGTTCACGATCAAATAAACCCAGAAGCATCACCGAGAGTCCAAAGTGCAGAGAGGATGTTCTCGCAGGTGGTGCAATAAGGTTTAACGTCCAGACAAAAACAATATAGCTCAGTTAGCAGTTAGCAGGAAGTTAGCTTGCTAGTTTCCATGTAAAGGTGATACTCCACGTTCTGACTGAAGAACCTGGGACAGAAACACAGACTGAAAACTAAACAGCAGCGAGGTTGGAGGGTTAGTGAAGCTAGGCTAGCTGACAGGTGGAGATGTAAACACATGAGCACAGAAAGATGGAGGACCAGGGTTAAACTGTCCCCAATGAAAGTTCACATTGAGACAATCGCCATCACATGACAGCAAGAAGCCACCAAAAAGAGAATGTCTGGGGTGATCGGTCCACAGCAGGGGTCAGAGGTCAGGTCGCTGTTAAAGTCCTGATCCTCGGCTGCTGCAGCTACAGCGCTCAGTACATTTATGACACCAGTGTCAGGTTCATGAATTATTACAGTGAATCCTCGAGTGTGCGCTTTAATCACTGTGATATTTTCAATAGTAACATATGATCATTGTTGTTATTATTTTTATTCAGAATCGCAGTTTTAGTTTTTGTGGTCAAAGTCCTGTTTGCCCGTTAATATAAATGTACGTTTTTAACAGGTTTTTGACAAATGGTAAATGGCCTGTATTTGTATAGCACTTAGTCCCTATGGACCCCAAAGCGTGTTACACTACATTCAGTCATCCACCCATTCACACACCGTGATGGCAGGTACACTGTAGCCACAGCTGCCCCGGGTGCACTGACAGAGGCCACAGTGTAAGACAAATTTCTAAAATATTTGTGTTCTCTTGTTTCTACGACAGCTCAAAGTCTCACGCTGCATCAGAATAATGGTGATAAAAAGCTGAGCACAAAATTGTTTCATTAAAAAAAGGAGAGACAGACACGAGCACAGAGACGCCCTCTCCTCTGCAGGAGGGGTGGCTCTGTCCTCGGCCTTTATCAAACTGCCCTCCAGTTTGGGCGTTGCCTGTGTGTGCTCTGATCTTTGACGGGGGCTGTGACCTCAGAGCGCTCCCCAGCTCTGGGTCCCAAACTCCTGAAAATCAAAGCTCTTTAAGCACAGAACAACTCGTACTGGACATCAGCTGTTGGTGGGAGTCACGCTCAGTGTTCGTCCGATTGTGTCTGGGAGCTCTGTGAACACACAAGGAAGTTTAGGGTGAGCTGAGAGTCAGCGCGTGGAAAAACATCAGCTGGACTCAGTCACCTGCTGCTGAGATCCACCAATCAGCACGGCTGACAGAGGGGCGTTTGGCTGGCAAACAGAGCTGATGCCTAAAGAGATCTGCGTTTCTTCAGCTGGTCATGAATCTGTTGACATTTTCAGTTTTTCAATCAAAAAACACGTTTGAATTTTTATCCAGTCAGACACAGAGAGAGCAGAGGCCACAGCTGTGAGTATGGAAGCCCATCAGCGCCCAGAACTTAATGACAGGCTCCATAAAACCTTCATTACTTAAAACTTCAGCCAGTCAGAATGAGTTACACGATGCATCGCAGTCATGTTTAGGTAAGCTGGTGTGTTGCATCTTTATAAATACATCCTGACAGAATGAGACAAAAAATAACACGAGCATGCGTTCTGTGATATGATATCAAAACATTTTATATTGAAATCGTTCAACATTCATGTGGAAGTTCAAATTTCAGGGTAGAAGATCAAAATAATGTCAAAATACATGGATTCAATAAAAAAAACGATACAACTAAATTGTCTTAAAATATAATGTAACCTATAATTAAATATGTGTATACATTTATAACAACTGTGTAAAAATATGACATATTAATATAAATACCAACAAAGTATCAGTTAAAGGTAAAAAAAATTAACCTCAATTAAAATGTAATGTTGTTCAAAATGATGAAAGAATAAATGAAAGACTTACAGCCCCACAGTCATGACCTCCATCTTCTCCTACAAATCCCAGCATGCCTTTCAGCAAATCTGCCTTATCAGCCTGTGTGAGCTGCAGCTCGCTCTCAGAGTAATCTCTGCTGCTGCACTGGTTAACCTTTCCCCACGTTTCAACCACTACAGCCACGTCTGCACAGTCACATCTGCATAGTCACATCTGCAAATCTGCGTCTGCACATCTGCACAGTCACAACTGCAAATCTGTGTCTGCACATCTGCACAGTCACATCTGCAAATCTGTGTCTGCACATCTGCACAGTCACATCTGCATAGTCACATCTGCAAATCTGCGTCTGCACATCTGCACAGTCACAACTGCACAGTCACATCTGCGCAGTCACATCTGCACAGGTGACCCGTTGAAGGCCACGGTGTGTGTTTGAGGCAGCAAACAAGCTGCAGTGTTTATGCTCTGTTCTGAAAAGTTGACCTTTGACCCTAACTCCAGTGTGGGTCACACAGCTGCAGCTGTGATAAACACCAGGAACATAAGATGTTTTTTTCCAGCTGACCGCAGCACTGGATGAAAACAAACTACTTCCTGTCCTGTTAAACGCCGCAGCTCGCTCTTAGACTGTGTTTCCTGCCTGTCTTCAAATTAAAAGTCCGAGCAGTGACCTGGGTGAAGCACTGCACTGAGTTTATGAAGGTAGGCGTCATTTTAATGTAAACATTTCAGTGATGTGTGACGTCAGAGGTCAAATGTTCTGACTTTGTGAACAATAACTGAATTTAATCTGTGGATAAAAATCGATTTCAAAGGTAATAATCACATAAAATATTCCTACTCTGGTCTTAAAGATCACATTTAAGTAAACAGAAGTTTAGACGCCAGCACTACGTCCTGATTGGATCCTGATGAGCACCTCGCTCGTTTCCACTCAGATCTTTTTAATGTCCTGGTGACCTTCAAAGTGAAATGAATAACTACTCGCTGCTGATTCACGGTGGCTGACTTTACAGACGGAGTATTTTCCTGTTTTGAAACTGGAGGAGTTGATGAGTGACAGGTGGATCTACCGGTCACAGGTAGCCCCGCCCTCCTCCTCCTTCCTGTTCCTCTCAGACTCTGACGGGACCAAAATCGAAAAATACTCTAAAATACACTTCCTGTTTTCTTCAGTCTGACCTGAAAGTAGTGACTGAACCCAGATCAGCCGAGAAGGACGCTCATTTTCTCATAGACTTCTATACAGTCAGAGTTTAGAGGAGTCGCCCCCTGCTGGGCATTAGGAGCAATGCAGGTTTAATGCGCTATAGCAGTTTCCATCTTTATACACAGTCAATTACAATACAAAAAATTTAAACTCTGGCTAAATGTGGCTCTAGCTCCTGATTAATTACTGGATTATGATAATACTAAGTTACAGTTCAGCTTCTGTTTGGATTAAACTGAGTAGTAAATATGTTACTTTAAGCTTTTTCTGTATAAATGTGGGACTTCACGGAGCAGGAGTCTTTTCTTTTTAACCTTGAAACCCAAAGCAGACAGAAACTCGACTTTGTGCTTGTTTGTGTTTATTTCTGATGTTTTTATGGGTCGAGAGACACTCGCTCACATTCTCTCTTTTTTCACACAGCGGTAGGGAGACATTTACTTAGCACTCTCGCTCTCTCCATTAAAACACCCATTAACCCCGGCCGGCCTGTTTGCTCAGCTAGCTGCTTTTAGCCTCTGTGACAGCTACTGTTCACCAGACACCAGCGAAGAAGAGAGGAAGAACGACCCTCACTTTACCTGTTCACACTTTCTCTCTCTCTGTGTATATTTAAAATATAAAATTCAAACCTAAAAAACTTTATTTGCATGAAAGAGAGACAAAAACTCACCTGAGCAATTTCAGAGATCACCTCCCTCCGATCAGAGCTGTGTCATTCTGAGCGCCGAGTGTGTGTTCACGTGTCATCAGGGGCCTCTGTGTGTGTGTGTGTGTGTGTGTGTGTGTGTGTGTGTGTGTGTGTGTGTGTGTGATCACATCATATCAAACTCCAAAGGTTCACTGTCTTCGTGTTGGCTTTACAAGCTGCCCAGCGTTAATGTTTAACCCGCTGCTATCTGTGGAGACACACACACATGCATGCAAATATAGACACACACACACATACTTGTGGAGTGTCCTGCAAATGTCTCTTCACAGCACACAAACATGTGGTCAGGTTTTTAACCCAGGGCCTAAAACCTGGTCCTGGTTCTGACTCAGACCTCGGCTGCAGGCCTGAACCCTGCAGTTCTTCTGACGTCCACTAGAGGCCCAACGCTGCCTCTACTAAACACTAAACATGTTAAAAACTATGGAGGAGCAGGAGAGTCACACAATGATTATTAAATAACTACATTTTTAAAAAAAAAATCCAAAATCATTTTCAAAATCTGTTTGTTTATTTTTTAAATTTTTTTTTAATGTAATAAAAATAATTAAATAGACATAAAAATTTAACATGGAACATAAATTGTTTTGTCTTTTGACATTTAAAATGCTCATTGTACTCCTTGAACTAGCAGCTACTGGACTAGCTTCTTCATTTAGCTTTCGGTAAGTCATTATGTCCTTACAGCAACAGTTTGAGAACTGTTTGGACATTTGCACATTTACCTCGACGTTCCCTGTCTTAAAATGTCCAGCATGGATATATGACGAACATGAAGGCACTCTGCAGTGAAACGGAGGCCCCATTCTCCAAGTGTGCATCTGATTCACCTGATAAAGGTGAGGAATGCTAGTGTTAGCCACGCTAGCATAGCTAACACTAGCATAGCTAACACTAGAATAGCTAACACTAGCATGGCTCCCACTAGCCTGGTCACAGCAGATGGCCCCGCCCCTCCCTGAGCCTGTTTCTGTTGGAGGTTTCTTCCTGTGAAAAGGGAGTTTTTCCTTCCCACTGTCGCCAAAGTGCTTGTGTAACATAGTTAAATAGAGTCGAAGTTAAATCCCCCTAAATGGGACATTGGCACCAACCTACTGTTGTCACCCTGCAACATTCACAAAGGGCAAGGGATTCTGGGTAATCCTGAGAATAATGGAGGATTCCTGCGAGGTAAGGAATGCGCAAATGTCGTGGGGAAGAAAAATCATATCGCTGGTTGTAACGGTAATACAAGCTGACCCGATTATTTTTGTTGTTTAAACATCATTTGTTGCGGGTCATTTCTCATGTGCTTATGTTGAATTGAATGCACGTTTATGTGAGATTTCTTTTTTGGGAAGAGAGGGAAAAAATGGGAGCACAGTTAGCTAACTCTGTTGTTGCCTTTCCATTTAGATCTTACGCTGATTGTCCACGACAATAAAAGAAAGCATTCTAACTTGTTGCCTTTTTGTTGTGAATGCAGGTATGTGACTGTGCCACACTGTTTAGAGTACACATTGTTTTATGCACAGTTCTGAAATATATTTCTGTATTCCTTTCATTTGGGAAATTTAAGATGGAGATTAATTGTGTTGAGGTTCTTCTATTTTGTTTGTATAATTTTACCACTATATGGGCACACTGCAAGTGGAAACGTAATCCTCAGAATAACGAAGGATTCCTGTGAGATCTTACGCCGATTGCCCGCCACAATAAAGGAAAGCATTCTAACTTGTTTTGTGATCTTGTTGGTCAGCGTTGGTTTTCTCCTTGGAGTCTCCCATGGAGGCCATTTTTGCCCAGCCTCTTTTTTATTGTTCATCGTGACCTCTGACTTTAACTGAGCTGCATGAGGCCTGCAGGTCTTTGGATGTTGTTTTAGGGTCTTCTGTGACCTCCTGGATAATTTTGGCCAGCCGGTCGCTCCTGGGAAGGTTCGGCACCGTTCCAGGTTTTCTCCATGTGTGGATAACGGTTCTCACTGAGGTTTACTGGAGTCCCAAAGTTAAAGTTAAAAGTTAAAGTTTAATTATTTATATAGCACATTTAATTACAACAGGAGCGTTGACCAAAGTGCTGTACAAGAATACAACATACATAATAAAACAACTTAGAGTATTGATAGCAAACACCAAATATGAATTAACAAATAACTCTCATGCTGTATTAAAAGCCAGTAAATAAAAATGTGTTTTAAGATAAGATTTAAAAGGATTGACAGTGAAAGCCTGTCTGATGTGTAGGGGCAAATTACTCCACAGCTTAGGTGCTGCGACTGCAAATGCTCGATCACTATGAACCAGCCTCGACCTTGGTACGGCTAAAAGCAAAAGATCACTTGATCTAAGAGATCTAAGGGGGTATAAGTCTGCAAGAGCTCAGACAAATACCCGGGAGCCTGTCCATTCAGGGCTTTGTAGGTCAACAAAAATGTTAAAGTTAATTCCGAAGCGGACAGGGAGCCAATGGAGAGAGGCGAGCACCAGGGAAATGTGTTCACATCCTTTAGTACGTGTCAGAAGACGAGCTGCAGCATTCTGGACCAACTGCAGCCTTGCCAGGCAGGTCTGGCTGACTCCAGCATATAAGGAGTTACAATAGTCCAGCTGGGATATAATGAAAGCATGAATCGCTCGTTCAAAGTTTTTAAAAGATAAAAATGATCACCTTAGATAAAAGGCTCAGTTTGAAGAAAGACCGCTGTACGACTGAGCTCAGCTGTTTTTCAAAGGTGAAACGTCAGAAATGTCTCTGTAACCTTTCAGTCTGAAAAAGTTGAGTCCATGAGGAAACCTTCTGACTGAAAACAAACGTGTCTGAGGATTCAGCTGATCGACGCTCCCAGCAGTCGGCGTTAGGTTTGGTAAAGAGATAAAACCATCCGACCTGACCTTTGAGTTCAGATGAACTGTGGGGTCCACATAGCTGTGGTTCTGATCTTTAGGTGCTTTTAAAGGTTTAAATTAACTTCTGTTCTTCAACACGTGTGGCCAGATGTTCCCCGTGGTTCCCAAATCTAAAAAAACAAAATGTCGAGTTTTTAAAGTTTTATTTAGAGGTGAAATCTTTAATGTATGTTTGATCTTTATTATAAGTTGTCATCTATTCATTTTCTGCTTCCTGTCTGGATCTGCAGTCTAAACAGTCAAAAATTTTACTTTGAAGGGCACAGTCCCAGCTCTACTGGGACCTCCACTCTGCTTCACCTGTAGTTTGAGCAATTTGCGGTGGGGGGGGGGACTTCTCTGACCCAGCTGCATCTCCGGTGAGATGAGTGGGCTGGAGGTGGATGTGGGGTGGCAGCTGAACGCTGAGCAGGTCGGGGAGGTGAAGCGCAGGCTGCAGGAGGAGGAGCTTCCTGAGGAGGAAGGTGCACAAGTGTGAGTAGGAGGCAGAGCTACAGAGATTCAACAAAACCCAGAGGTGAGCTCACACACCTGAGAGTGATGTCACTGATACACAACAACAAACCTGTCAGAGAAGTTTGAAGAACAGCTGATTCACATCAACACCTGCGCTTTTATTCTGAAAACCAGCCATATATTTAAATTTTTTGTGCTTCGTTAAATTATCACTGTGTTTATAATTTATTGATTGGTGTGTGTGAATGAGAGCTCCACAGTTAATGAGGTCAATGAGGTGAAGAGTAATCTGGATACTGACGCGTCACAGATCCATATTTAGATGTTTTTATTTCTCAGCGCTCACGTTTAACCATCGCTGTTACTGTTATTGTGTTGGAGCGACTCTGACTCACATCGATTCTTCTGGGATTAATAAAATATTCTGATTCACAACATCAAGGTGCTTTTTATAGTAAGATAAAGACCCCACATTAATACAGCGAAAACTCCAAACTGACAATCATATGACCCCGTATGAGCAAACACTTTGGCGACAGTGGGAAGGAAAAACTCCCTTTTAACAGGAAGAAACCTCCAGCAGAACCAGGCTCAGGGAGGGGCGGGGCCATCTGCTGTGATTGGTTGGGGTGAGAGAAGGAAGACAGGATAAAGACATGCTGTGGAAGAGAGACAGAGGTTAATAACAGGGATGATTCAATGCAGAGAGGTCTGTTAATACATAGTGAGTGAAGGAGAAACACCCAGTGCATCATGGGAATCCCCCGGCAGCCTACACCTATTGCAGCATAACTAAGGGAGGATTCAGGGTCACCTGGTCCAGCCCTAACTATATGCTTTAGCAAAAAGGAAAGTTTGAAGCCTGATCTTAAAGTAGAGATAGTGTCTGTCTCCTGAATCCAAACTGGAAGCTGGTTCCACAGTTTGTCAGCAGCTTGTTGTAATGACAGTGATCGTCCAGCAGAGGGCACCACGTGACAGCAGGAGTCCTGAGCTGGCCTTCAGCCGCTCTACCTGCTCTTTAGTAACTTTATTTATAAAATACACGAACGCTCTTTGTTTTTCTATGAAATGTTTTTTCTTCACTGCTAAAAGGTAATAAAAAATTCAGCTACGAGACAATTATTGCAGAGAAATACTTAAAAATAAAAAAACGAATAACTTTACAAAGCCCATTAAAGATGATGAGCTGATAAAGGATCATAAAGGAAGACTATAGAAGACAACATCACATAAAAGCACGTCCATAAAAATGTGGTTTTGAAGGAAGTGGCTGATTTTATGAGCCCGCTCTGCTCCAATTACTAGAACTTTATTTCCACAAACAACAAAACAGACCGACTGACATGAAGCGACCCCTGCAGCGTGCAGAGAGACCACAGCGCGGCAGCAAAGGTGCCACAGGGGGAATCGAACCGTGGACCTGCAGCACGCCGTGTGCACAGGACACATCACCACATTCACTCAGGAAGCTGCAGGCCTGCACACAGTGCTCCAGCAACATCCATCAGAACCACACCTGTCGCCTCCACCAGCTTCTGATTCCGACTCAGCCCGGGTCCAGGACTGGACTCGTGTTCCCACCTGAACTCCACCCTGAGAGGTCTCAGCGTCCGCTGGAGTCTGTGGTCTGAGGAAATGAGCGCGAGGGTGAAAAGTGAGAGAAATATAAAGAGAGCGGAGCAGTGTGAAGGCGAAGTTCAAACATGACATTTACAGGTGAAGGTGGAGGTTCCTTTATGATGCGTGTTCGAGGAGATCCTGGATGTTGTTTAGGCTCCGCCCTCTTTGCCTCAGAGGTCACAGAGACTGAATTAAAGATGTTATCCACCCCAATTTCCTGCTGATGAAGCTGGTCTCAGTGTGCGTCTCCCTGATGGGAAATAAAGGTGTGTGTGTGAGCGTTGGGGGGTTGGAGGTTGCCCCTGGGCTTCTTAAACATAACTCCGGCTCTGACACCAGCCGTAAATGTTCAGGTTTTAAACCCTGAAGCTTCAAGTGTTTCTGAGTGAGTGAGGAGGAGGAGGAGGAGGAGGAGGAGCTGAGGCAGACCAACTTTTCGTGGCTCGTGTCGTTCAGCCTCAGCTCCGGTAACTCGCTGAAGTGCCGCCGGGATGAAGCGGCAACGTTTCCGTCCTCCGGTGCGCGGCAGAGAGAGGAGAGCGGAGTGAGAGCGTCTCCTTCCTCCCGCACGTTTCTCTTTGCGTTTTTTTCGCTTATCGGTTTGAAAACAGCTCGTGTGCACCTGAGTGACGCTCAGCCTGCAGCAGGAGGAGCGGGGGGAGAGCAAGGCTGATGTTTCACGCCGTGTGTTTGCGTGGATTCGCTTCTGCGGACGCCGCTGTGCTGACCCAGCCTTCCTCCGGACTTCACGCGAGGACCTGTGGATTCTTCACTTAAACTTTGTTCCACGCTGTCGTCTCTCTGGTCGTCTCTCATTGATCAGATGTTTCCTGGAGCTACAGCTGCTTCTGCAGGCAGGACGCTGAGAGCTGGTGAGTGTCTGCTCAGGTTTCCTCTCACTCATCTCCACATCTGCTCAGATGAAACAGGGAGGATGTGAGGTCACACCCTGAGGACCAAACGTTTCTCCAGTTGCATCATCAGGAATTTTGTTTTCCTTGGTGGACCGAGGAACTCAGAGAACTTTAAAGACTTCAATGGGAAAAACCCGAAACTGCCACAAAGAAGGAAACTATCCTAAAACCAGAACTAGGTGTTTGCTCTCTGGTGAACCCCATCTGAGGAATTCAGGGAGACCCTGGATGTTCTTCAGTACATACTGAGAAGAAAGTGAGTGAAACTAACGACACACCTGAATTATCCTCCTGGAAGAACCTGCAGCATTACCTCAGACAAACCTCAGTGAGTTGCCAGACTCAACGGTTTTGAGGGAGGGATGTGAAGAGAGCTTCTCAGACACTGAGCTGAAACCACAGGAACTACATGACATCCCAGGAGGCTTCTGAAGACGCTGAAAGTCTGAATCTGAAGCTTCCTGAAAGTCTTTCTAATTTTTTACGTGACCCCCGAGAAATGCTGAATGTGGCAGAAGAAACAAAGTAAGTGCGGGTGTACCAAAGATCCTGGGTGTAAGAATATTTAAGAGTTGCTGTAACTGGTCATAGACTAACACTTTGACCAATCAGGATGAGCACTTCAAGGATCCTGAACATCCATAAAAACAGGAAACTCTGAGGAGGAGGTGCTGTGCAGGAACATGACTTTTGGAAGTCAAAACTTTTAGGTGCTCAAAATCCTCAAACACCCCAGAGGATTCGAAGAGTCGAGTTCTTTAGGAGAAGAAGGTATTCCAGTGGAACCTGGGGGCGTACCCCAGATAGTTCAAAAGAACTCCTTGTGGATCCCCTGAAGGACAGATGGGGACCTTGCGGGACCTCCAGTATGCCCTGCAGGAGAAGATCGAGGAACTTCGGCAACGCGACGCCCTGATAGACGAGCTGGAGCTGGAGCTGGACCAGAAGGACGAGCTGATCCAGAGGCTGCAGAATGAGCTGGACAAGTACCGCTCGGTGATCCGGCCCGCCACTGCCCAGCAGGTCCAGGCGCAGCAGCAGAACCTCGTCCTGCAGCCGGACCAGCACCGCAGCAAGCGGCAGGCCATCTCCGCTGAACCCACCGCCTGTGACATCAGCGACCTGTGCCATGTGACCCTGCCCTTCTACCCCAAGAGCCCAGAGTACGTAAGCTACCTGCACCTTAAAGGGTTAGCTCGTCCTCCTGCAGATCTGTGGCTCTGAATGAGGGCAGCGCTGCAGGACTGTTAGAGGTTTCTTTATTGTAGTCAGTGACATGAGTAGAGCTGATGTGATGAGACAGACCGCTGCACCTTTACCCTCAGACACATAAAGGGTCATTTCCAGTCGTTTGATGTGATTATGCTGTTTGGAGCTGAGGTTCATGTCTGCTGCGATTCTTGAGCGAGGAACGCAAACATCCATAACAGATTAATTGAGTTTTTGCTAAACGCTCCAGCTGCAAACACCTGGCTCACATCTGAATTATGAGCAGCTGTTCATCAGCCACGCAGACGTCCTGAGAACCAATCAGATTTAACTCTGTTCTCGTGACTGATGGGCTGAAGGTGCAACAACAGTGAGTTGTTTTACAGACTGAAGGCTGCAGCTTCGTTGGGTGTGATTAAAGCTGGAAGCTTAGACAGTTTGTGGGTAACACCACAGCTTCAGGTCCGTCATGTCTAAGGTGACGTATCAGCCACACAGCAGCTGTGACGCTGCGCGGTCAGAGCGCCGTGTCGTGGTTTCTTTGAGGAGAAAGGTGAGAGGAGCTCCTGCCTCCTGAAGCCTGTACAGGGGCTGATCCAGGATACCAGACCCTTCAGGCTCTGTCTTCCTGCTGCGTGTCCTGGTGTTAGGCTCACAGCTTTAGGAAGACCTGGACTTCACTGCTCTGCATGGGTTTCATATTTAGAAATAAATCCAGGTACAAAGTCTCTGCGTGCGTTCATGAGGCTTTTTAATATGGCGCTGCTGGTGCTTCACAGCACCACCAACCCTCCGATTAACACATGACCTGCTCTACCACAGACAGATTTTACTGCTAGATTACAACTTAGGTGTTTAAATAAAACAATTTTTTATGAAGTCAGGCATCATTCTGTATTTTCATCACTCTGTATTTTGGAAATAAGTTGGGACTAATCTGGGAAACTCCTGCAGCTGTCACAGACCGGCACAGAGCGAGTCGTCGCTGTAGCTTTTTTTAAAAAGCAGAATTTAATAAGAATCAGTAAAAACACAAAGATGTGAGCAGGTCAGTGTGAAGGGAGATTCCAAACGGGACCAGGTCATGCACGAAGTGTGGGCGGCTGTTTTGGGCCATACTTCTGTGGACTTTTAATTTTGCAGTCTGACATGAGCTAGGTGCATGTTGTTATTTTGAATGATGCTTCCTGCATGAAGCCGCCACACGTTAGCTCATGTTGTCATTGTTGTCTGGGACCAGGATGCACAGCATCTCTGCTGCTTCAGTGAAGGTCTGATTACAAACGAGTAGACGTGTGGAGCCGGCAGCACGGGTCGCTTCACCTGCACAGGTGGAAGCAGAGGACGGCGTGCAGATTCATTCTCCTCCCTGATCTTTCCTTTGTCATTTTCCACATTTGCCTCTTCAGCAGTGAGGAAGCATGAAGCATTCATAAGTGATGCAGTGTGTTCACCAGCTTTTCCTTCCACGGATGAAGTCGCCACGAAACACGTCGACGGCTTTCACATCACATGATTCGTTTGCACGTGTTAGTCTTCATGTTGTCGTGGACACACGTATGATGAGTGACGATTGGCTGTTTTCTCCTGTTAACGGTGGGCAGCGCGTAGACGACCAGTTTGGACTCAGAGTTTTTTTGGTGCCCGCAGCACTGCAGGGCCTCGTCAGCCTCGCGCAGGCTGGCCACTCCACCTCAGAGGCCTCCAACACCAAACACTCGACGCGGTTCGGGAATCCAACCTGCTAGTTTAGTTTATCTGCTCGTGTGTGATCAGGATGTCTCTGACTGCAGCCACTCATGGTTCAGCTAAATAGATTAAAATGCTGTGTTTAAGTAACATACACAGAACTATTATATTCATAAGCTCAAAATCTTATTGGAAACATAACTGAGGTGAATGGTTGGCTGTAAAGTCTGCCGGGTTCTGGTGTGCAGGAAGTGGAAGCAGATGGATTTTCTGAATCAAAGATGGTCCGACCAGCAGCAGCGTTTGAAGGCGCTGTGAGTAATCAGATGCTCAGCCTCAGTTCTTCAGTTTCCAGGACACGTCACACTGCAGTAACCTTCGGCTCCCTGATGCGCCTCTGCCGCTCACACGTCTGTGTGTCGGCTCAGCTTTCCGCCAGAGAACCACCTGATGCTGCACTTCCTGTGCGAGTGTAGACATTTGTACCTGTAATGACTCAGTGTTTGCTCCTGACAGTTTCCTGCACTCACTCAGTTTGTGCTGGAGTCACGTTTGTTCTACTTTTAACTCTGAGTGAAGCTTTTTCTGGAAACAAGGTTTTACTCAGAGCTGCTGCCCAGTTTTACTTTTGGACCTTTATGATTGGTTACAAAGGTCATAAACAAATATGCAGGACTGCTTTCTTCCCTTTGTGCAACATCTCTACAAATGGAAACATCACATTATCTTTTCAGGAAGTCCTAAAAACTCCCTGAAAGCCTTCAGCTAATCCAAAATGCTGCAGCAAGAGTCCTGACAGGGACTAGAAAGAGAGAGCAGATTTCTCCTGTTTTGGCTTCCTGTTAAATCCAGAATTCAAAATCCTGCTCCTCACATACAAGCTCTTAAATAATCAGGCCCCATCTTATCTTAATGACCTTGTAGTACCATATCACCCTATTAGAGCACTTCGCTCTCACACTGCTTGCGCGAGATGTGGCTTACTTTTGTGTACGTATACATATATATGGACCAGATGGTGTCGCCCCCTGCTGGCTGTTTGAGAGAAGCTGCACTTTGGCATCAGTTCCACTTTTCAGACCTGGAAGCTGCTGCCGTCTTTATTTACAGGTTGTGGGTGGTTCCCACTAAAGTTGGTGTTTGCAGCACACACACACACACACACACACACACACACACACACACACACACACACACACACACACCTGACAGGGTTTCATTTACATCCCACCACCTCTCGCTGTCAGCGCCTGCCTGAGTGTTTGTCTCTGTGTGTTGTTGTAGAACAGTGTCACGGTGGAGAGTGTGTGGGCTGCGAGCGCCCACCAGCTCTCCTGCTGTCTGCAGCGAGGCTCCAGAGGCAGACGAGTTAATGATGAGCTGAGACTCGCCTGTAACAGATCTGCTGCTGACACTGGACTTTTATTTTGAAAGTTGTGTGTCAGGCAGGCTCGTCCTGTTTGTTCCTCGTTGCTGTGTTTGATGAGGTCGTTTTCATTGGCGGCTCTTTTCCTCCTGCTCCACACGTTTCTGCTGACAGTTGGATGTTTTTGTGTCACCTGCGTTTCCTGATGTGATGTTTCGTTTTCTCGTCCTTTGTGTTTGTGAATAATGATTATAAGATTATTGCTGCAGTCCTCAGGTCTTCTCCGTTTTCTTTCCTCTCTGCATCTCATCTCAGGCTCTGTGAGCACTCTCTGAGTTTGGTCCTTCTTTCAGTTTACTTCGGTTTTATTTTGAAAGAAGGGTCCTTTGTGGTGTTCTTTCTTTGTACTTCCTGCGCTCCTCAGCGCCCTGATCCTTCTCTGGGCTTGTATTTCAGGTCATTTCCTCACTCTCAGTTTCGCTTCCTCCTCACATAATCGTCGTAGTGATCGCCTCTTTAGAGTCACCTGTGTGTTACCTGTTCCCAGTCAGCCAATCGGTGCTCTCACGTCATAATGTGCAGATTTGCACTCAGTAATGCTGCTGTCTGTGTTTCCAGATGATCTCCTTGTGCAGGACTTGCATGCAGCGCAGTGCTGCATTTCACTGTCACATGCTCATTTGATGTTGTGTGTAGGGTCACATGACGCATCCTTTTATGTGAGCATGCTCAGAGCCTGCAGCAGGAAGCCTGTGCTAGCCAGCTAACACAAAGAAAACCAGCTTTGTTAGCTGGTGTGTTTGAGTCTGCGTGTGTCCTCGGGCTTTACTCACCCTCGCTCGCTCTTTGTGTTTGGTATGTTTTCTGATAAAACTTCTTTATTCTGCCCTTTCTATTCTTCTTCTTCTTCTTCTTCTTCTTCTTCTTTTTCCAGTCACCCCCTTTAGGGATCTGCAGAGCTGATCATCTGCTGCAGCTATTCCTATCCCAACATCCTCCTAGCCCTCTGCATGTTCTCCTTGTCCTCCTCTCACATCCACGAACCTCCTCTGAGGTCTTCCTCCTCTCCTGCTGTCTGCAGCTCCATCTTCATCATCCACTCTCCCTTCTCTGCACACGCTCAGACCGTCTCAGCCTCTCTGATTTTTCGCTCCAAATTAAACTTTTTTTGGTTTTAGTTGCCTTGAAGATGCTTCAGCCCTGTTGTTTCCACAGTTACAGACGAGTTTTTCTTTCCTCGGGGATGCTGAGGCCTGCAGTCATGCACCGGCTGTAGCCTGGTATCTCCGTGCTGCATCAGTGGGTGTCGCGTGGAGCGTCAGGCTTCCCTTTCCTCAGACGGATCTCCATCAGGATATGAAAGTCTCCGTGTTTCCTCCCGACTCTTCCTGTGATGCTTTCGCCCCCTCTGGCACCTCTTTCGTTTGCTCGGCTCTGTGTTTATTGTCTGTGTTCAATTAAGTTTTTCTTTTTTTTCTTTGAAATACATTTCCTCACATCCTGCTGATTAATTTTTGTTCTTTAATTCTTTTATGTAAACAGTAGTTTGGTTCCTATCTCGTCACTTGTTCTGCTTTTCCTTTTATTTTCCTCCTCACTCCGACTCACGCAGTAATAATGTCTGCTTCATCACCCCCTCCATCCACTCACAGCGCTCTTTCATTGCTTTCCTCCTGAGTCCAATTTGCATGCAGCAGCTGGCCACTCATATTTCTTCCTTTGCAGATTCACCAAAATAAAACCCAGCTAATGGATCCTCTCTGTGCTCGTTTGACTGCCTGGACAAAATAAAACTGTCAGTCTAACGTTAAGTAGACCTTCAGGTGTATTTTTTCCTCTGTAATACAGTTATCTTGCATACATGAATGTTTTACAGTCTCGGAAACGTTGGCTGCCTGCACTGAATTTGATTTTGACCGAGCTGCCGCATTAATCTCAAACAGCTGAGGTGAAATTGTAGATTTTACACCTGCAGTTCCTCAAAGATCCACTAGATTTTATGACCGCTTCAGTTCTGAGAAACCTGATTTTGGTTTGACTTTCTTTATTTGATTTTCAGTCATTTCTCTGATGCATGTATCATCTATAAAATGTGTGTTTTCATCCATACAAGCGAAACGGTTTGCTCATAAAAGAGGGGCATATCTTCCATGGCTGAAAGTGATGCCAAGCTCCTTCAGCCTGTGTTCTCTCTGATGTTGAGCAGGGTGCAGCTCTACGAGGAAAAGTCTGATCTGAGCTCAGTGAAGTTCTCCCTGGTCTCAGTCACTGGTTTGAGGTCTGACTGAATGAAACATGAAGTTCATATTAGAGATGGACCGATCCGATATTACGTATCGGTATCGGTCCGATACTGACCTAAATGACTGGATCGATATCGGAGAAAAATAAAAAATGTAATCCGATCCATTAAATATCACGAAAGCACCTCACAAAACTCGCAACACGCCGTAACTCACCTCAGAACGTTAGCACGTCGGAGCAGTATGCATCACGTGATAGAGCGGCTGTGGCATGCGGGACCTGTCGGTGGTCTGGAGAGCATTTGGAGCTTCGCTAGCAACCCGGCATTTCATCTCCGACAAAGTTATCCCCGAGAGAAGTAAAGCAAGTGTGTAAGTCCATCTCTGAATGTTTGTAAAGCATTCCTGCGTTAAGCTTAACAAGCGACTGCCTCTCCTGCTGCTACTTCAATCATGAAACTGCTTAACGATCAGCTGATCAGCTTTTCTGTCGTGACTCCGTGTCTCTTGTTTGTTTTTGGTCCACTTTGCACCAGAAAGAGGAAACCAGCGGCTGAACAACAGCAGCACGTTTAAGCTTGATCAGCTGTTGTTAGAATGTATTTAATATTACTTTCTACACCAGGATCTTTTTCTACGTAGCTGACGCTGGTAACTGTGCAGGGCCGGATCTAGCAAAGTTTAGCCAGGGGGGCCGATAGGGCATTAACAGGGAAAAGGGGGCACAAAGACATACTTTTCTTTCTTATTCTCATTTAAAATGTCGAGCTTTTAATAAATAATTATCTGACACCCAAAGTTTTAATCTGATGTAAAATGAATAGAAGTCCATCACTGTATATAGTAACTATTAAGTCTAATATATATACCCTAGTAAGCTATAGTACTTTTTCCTTTGGGAAGGTACCATCTGTGCAGTCTGCAATTTTGTTGAAGAAAGATGTTGAATCTATTTAATATTTCTTGAAAAATAATTGATTTCTGTGCATTTTTTTCACACTGCATCAAATTAAGGTTGATTACGTCGATTAAGCATCATGAGGTGGAGCGTGAGGGGTGGTTCCTTATTTTTTATTTATTTATTTTTGTTGTTGCTGGGAGTTGGAACCCTATTAGTTAGGTTGCTTAATATTTACGCTAAGTACTCTTTAAAATACCAGAATAGGGAGGATGGTGTAGGTCTAAGTTTATTAGATTGATCAGTATTGCTGAACTATGAAACATTTTTTTTGTATACAGGTATAACAGAATAGCTTTAGTGTAGTTGTTGTTTTAAACTTGAGTATGAACTTATACAAAATGCAGCAAGATATTTAAAAAACAGTTTTATTGATTAAAAAACACTATATCGGATTCATATCGGTATCGGCAGATATCCAAATTTATGATATCGGTATCGGTATCGGACATAAAAAAGTGGTATCATGCCATCTCTAGTTCATATTGGAGGGTTTAGCATCAATCATCTGCATAGAAAATGACATTTACCTTTAATTAATGCACAAACCAGCAACTGTGAGACAAACAAAGTCAGAGGTCCTCACACGGAGCCCTGTGGGATGCCACAATTTGAGTTCAGAGCATAAAGTAAGAGGAAGTGAAGCTACTGAAGACTCTTCTGAAACAGTTCTGCTTTTTAAGTTATCATCATCCTCAGCTTGTGCCACGTTAAACCTTCCTCCAAACCCTCTAACATCCAGTAAATCATTGCCTTGAATTAAGCACTGTGAATTAAAATGCTGCTCTCTTTAACATTCATTCAGCCGACTGTTCTCACTGCGGACAGCTGGACATTATCCTCTTTGACATTTTGACACCAGAATAGTTTCCAAGCCATGTTTTAGCTCAGTGAGATGAGCAGCTGTTCTCAGAGCAGGAGGCGCGGGTTCAAATCCTGCTTATGCCAACATTTTCTTCAGTTAACACTTCAACTGTTTAAACTCTTTCCCACACAAATTTCAGCTTTTTCACCTCTTTTTAGCAAAACTTTCAGTTTTTCACTACTTTTCAGCACAAATTCCAGCTTCTTCAGCTGTTTTCAGCACAAACTTCAGCCTCTTTTCAGCACAGATTTTGCTGATTCACCTGTTTTCAGCGCCGTGAGATCCGGTGGCAAAGGTTCAAATCCTACATGTGACATTTGCTGCACATCTTCCCTCCTTGCACTCTCCCTGCTTTCTTGACACTCTTCAGTGTAGTCTTTCAAATAAAGCAGTATTCAGCAAACAGTTCAGCTTGTACACAGTGTTTTCAGCAGATAGTTCTCCTTCTTCTGCTGTTTTCAGATTCCACTACACGGCATTCACACTGCATTTTCGTTAGAAATGCAACTTTTTCTAGTCATAAATGAGCTTCACAAATTAAACTGAATTACTTCCCCAACAGATCTGATGAGGGTTTGGATGCTGTTACATCAGTCTGAGTGAGCTGCAGGTGTTTTCAGCTCCCAGCAGTTTACACATCAGCAGCCTTTTTCTGAGCTTGTGGGAGCCTGAGCTGTGAGCCGGCTGACAGCTGGGAGTGTTGGTTTTTCTCCTGTTTTCCATCTTTTTCCACTGTCTGTCTCTTTCAGTTTGTTTCACTTTAAATGAGCTTTGACAGGAAGGAAACCTTTGGCTTTGCTTTAATATGCTCTCCCTCCCTCTGTCTCTTTGGGCTGATTCATGGGTTTTCTTTGTGACGGCACTGTGAAGGAGGATGGAGCTCCTCTCCTGACGAGTACACCGTATCTGACAGCAGAGTTCGTGTGTGGCACCAGCTGCTTGGAAAACCTGTAATTATGATTTGATAGTTGAGAATTAGCTTCACTTACATTGGAAGAGACTATCTTAATTCACATTTAATCTGGGATTTATTTGTCTTAATGAAAATGGATCTGTTTGGTAAACAGGGACCAGAGCAAACTAAACAGGAAGTGCGCAGTTATCTATAAATCCTGATTCATAAATTATCTTTAAAATGTACATGCTTTATTTTTAATTTTGATGGTTTCCTCACTGCAATCTGCTTTTATATGTCTGTTAATTATTTTTAGTTATTTTATCTTTTTTCATGAATTGTATTGAGATGCATTCAAAGTCTCTTCTAAGTCCTTTTTAGTACATAAACTAATAATTGATCAAAAATTGAATTACAGAAACCTGGTTGCAGCAGGATGATTATGTTAGTTTAAATGAATCAACGAGTCATTCTAACTACCAGAAAAGCACAGGCTGAGGAGGGGATGTGGCAGCAATCAAAACCAGTCTTACTTGTTTTCATCTATCGTCCACCTGGGCCTTACACAGAGTTTCTCTCTGATTTCTCAGACTTCTATCTGATTTAGTTCTGAGCTCAGATAAAATAATTATTGTGGGTGATTTTAACATTCATGTAGATGCTAAAAATGACAGCCTCAACATGGCATTTAATCTGTTATTAGACTCAATTGGTTTCTCTCAAACTGTAAAAGAACCCACCCACCACTTTAATCACACTCTAGATCTTGTTTTAACATATGGCATAGAAACTGAACATTTAACAGTGTTTCCTGAATATGATCAACCCATCTCTGTTTCATCTGCAGAGGAATGGCTCAGTGCAGCATTCGATACTGTCGACCATAATATCCTATTAGAGCGATTAGAACATGCTGTAGGTATTACAGGTACTGCACTGCAGTGGTTTGTATCATATCTATCTAATAGACTCCAGTTTGTGCATGTAAATGGAGAGTCCTCTTCACACACTGAGGTTAATTATGGAGTTCCACAGGGTTCAGTGCTAGGACCAATTCTGTTTACATTATACATGCTTCCCTTAGGCAGCATCATTAGAAGACATAGCATACATTTACACTGCTATGCAGATGACACCCAGCTCTATCTGTCCATGAAGCCAGATAACACACACACATGCTTTTGATGTTGAAACATGCACAGGAAGTCTGAAGGTGAGGCCATCATTTGAATGAAAAATGAACATAAACCAATCGGAGAGAGAGAAAACTTCAGGAGTGGTCAAACCAGCTGTAGTCAAACTAAACTTTATAACATCTAAAAAGGTCAGGAGCACCTGGAAGGGGCAGGTGTATCACTTTGAAGGTCTGCAATCAAGAGACGTCTTTTCAGTTCTGAAGGCAGAGATCCACAGTAGCAGCTGTTAGTTTGTGCAATTACTTTTGAGACTGAATTGCAGTTTTTCCATATAGTACTTGGGGTCTGTCATATGGACGCTGCTGCTGTTGGAAACATTATGAATAAAAGCTGTGAGCTCATGTTCGGGATCAGAATGATTAATCAGCTTTTACAGACCAGTGTTTGCAGCAGGGCCAAAGTCATGGGAGAGGATTCATTTCATTATTTCCTGCATGGTTTGGTGAGTCTGAGCTTCCATCACTGTCATCAGGATGTCTGCTAAATATTTGTCTTCCTTTGCATGCATGCTGCAGTTTCACAGTTTAATATCAACTTTTATTGCTTACTTACTAAAATTGAATTTTCATGCTATTGGTACTTTTTAAAGCTGGCTTTACTTTTTGTTCTACCTTTGCTTTTTTCATAGCAGTCTTTTTAATGCAGATGTTATTTGTTCTATTCAGACAGTAACGTGTGGCTTTAAACACTTGATTTAAAGTTACGGCTGCTGAACAGCAGTTTGTCGTCTGGGTTTTTGCAAACAGCCCATCAGCTGTGAATGGGCTTCGGTTTTAAACACGAGAGTCTTTGTGAAGCCAAAGACTGTGAAACCTTTTCATCAGCTGCTTCAGTAAGCGTCCGTATGCTGCGATTAGACTGGCAGAGGAGCTGCAGCTCAGACAGATCTGTGGCGTTTCAGACACTTTCACAATCAAAGCAGAGCACTAAAATAAGCTTTCAAAGGAAGGCAAATATAAGCTTTAGAGGTCTTCTGCTGAATCTGTCACAGAGAGCAGGTGGGGTTTGTTCAGTGCTCAGCAGACCTGAGGGCAGAATTGCTGGTTTGATGTGTTTCTGATCACTGCAGGTACAATCCTCATTACAACTCCTCGCAGCTTCTGAGAGAAACATGGGAATCGGCTCATTCTGCAGCCGCTGCCCTCAAACCACCACAGGAGATGTTTCACTAATGTAGTAACTGCTTTGCAGATGATATTTTATGTAAAGAGGTCATTGTAGGAAACAAATGTCAGGCTTGTTTGGTTTCAGCTGCTCCGCTGTGATGACCTTCTGTTCAACTCTGTTTTAACGACTGAGTTTTTCACTCATGATTAGACAAAAGAAAAATACATATGAAGAGTTTTAGCTGAATTCAATTTTATTTATACAGCGCCAAATCACAACAAAAGTCGCCTCAAGGTGCTTTATATTGCACAGTAGATCCTACAATAATACATACAGAGAAAAACCCAACAATCATATGACCCCCTATGAGCAGCACTTTGGCGACAGTGGGAAGGAAAAACTCCCTTTTAACAGGAAGAAACCTCCAGCAGAACCAGGCTCAGGGAGGGGCGGGGCCATCTGCTGTGATTGGTTGGGGAGAGAGAAGGAAGACAGGATAAAGACATGCTGTGGAAGAGAGACAGAGGTTAATAACAGATATGATTCAATGCAGAGAGGTCTGTTAACACATAGTGAGTGAAGAAGAAACACCCAGTGCATCATGGGAATCCCCAGCAGCCTGCGTCTATTGCAGCATAACTTACGGTGTGTAAGTTCCACCGAACGCGGCCAGAGCGTCAGGTTTACATGTAAAGTCAATGTAGAAGCGCGATGACACGCGATTGCGGGTCCTGCGAAAATTCGGAAGCAGATTTGGCTCGCGAATAAAACCACGCGCGTCAGTTTTTGTTTTCCTTTTTTCTGCATACGTGCGTTTCGCATCTACCACTCGAGTTGGAAAAATCTGAACTCCAGCGTCAATTCGTGCCGCCACAACCAATCAGGAGCCTGGTGACGTGGCTCTGACCTTGGTCAAAGGGGCAGATCCAGCCAAAGCCCTTCATTCTTCATTCAGTATGGAGGAAAAGCTCATCAGTGCCGTGGCTAATCATCCAGAGCTGTATGATGCTAGCTGCTACTTCTGCCGAGACAGGAATAAAAAGGACCTAGCCCGCCTACTGTCCCACTATTTTCCCACTGATGTTCAAATACCTTTCCGCTAACAAGATAATGCGTTTATTCAGAGGACCTCTGCAGGAGAAAGTGGAAGAGCCTCAGGGACACATATAATAAGGAGAAGAGGACAGAGAAGGAGAAGAGGTGTGGGTCTGCAGCAGGATTGGGGAAGAGATGGAAGTTCTTCGCGGTCATGGGGTTTCTGGACCCCTTCCTCACCCCGCGGGAGACAAGCAGCAATATGGTGCGGACCGTGGAGAACTTCCCCCCCGAGGACCAGGGACAGCCCGGAGAGGCAGCAGGGGAGTGTCAGTCAGAAGGTATGTTTACATTGAGTTAATGTAGGCAGTTAATTTATGCGTGTTGTCATATAGGAATATATTTTGTTTATTAATAAACAGCACACAGTGGTCCTGCTGTTCATCCGTCACTGCTTCGCTTTTTCGCTGGTTTTTTTTTTGCACAGTACAGCATTGCATTCTGCAGCCTGATTGACAAATCTGCTCCGTGTCGTGTCTCCTGCGTTTGCCAAATTTATCATGTTTGGTTTTGATAACCATCATGTCCAATACAAAAAAACAGCACAAAAACACTCTTAACTATGACCCTCATTCGGAAATACACACCTGCACCGCGAGGGAAAAAGGCGCACGAAAGTGGCGCCGCAGACGGAGAAAAAGCGCGGCATAATACTTTTACGTTTTAAAATCGACAAAGGTTTGCACTTTGAGAATCAACTTGTGAGAACTGCGACTACTGTTGCTGCAATAAATGAGAGACCACTGTATATACTTTCTCTATGACTATTGTCTTCAACCTGTTAACATTTATTGTCTTGATAGAGTCAACTGATGCTGCAGCAGAGCATCCCCTGTTGCTTCTCCTGGCTCCCCAGTCCCTGAGCTCCTGCTGCTGCACCCACAGGTATGTTCAGCAGCACTGATAGCTTTTTACTCAGTGAGATTCCCTTGTAATCACCTTTACTAAATATCTACAACCAATCTGATTATATCCTGGTTTTTTTTTCAATTTTGAAAATGAAAATCTAGTAGCAGCCTTCTTATTAATTTGTGTTGTTTTGTGCTGTTTTACAGGCCCACAGAGGAGGACGGCTCAAAGGCGGTCGAGGCACGGGTCCCAGGATGGTCCATAGGCAGTGGAGCTGGCCATCCTGGAGTCCCTGAAGTGGCCATGCCAGTCTCCAACGGAGCATTTCCTCCTCAGCCTTGTTCCTGCTCTGGAGAGCATGCCGCCTCAGACACGAGAATTCGTGACATTTCAAATGTATAAATTAGTTTGTGGAAACAGCACAGCTGTGTTAAATTTGGAAACATTGGACCCTAATGATCAGTAGTTTTCTGATGAGGCAGCAGCTCTCCAGGGCAGAAACAATGTTCTGATTTTTCTCCTTCTCCCTGAAGCTCTTCCACTCCAAGCTGGGTCCTTTTTATTCCTGTCTCTCTGTAAATAGTTGAATTTTCTATATTTATGTTTAATGTTTTTGTTAGTGAATTTATATATTTTTTCCAATAAACATTTGTAATGACTCATGTTTCTGTTCTACTACACAGCAAATGTTGGCACCCGACTTGACACAAGTAGAATTTATTTCATATTATACTAATGACAATATATACTAATACAGTGGGATGCAAAAGTTTGGGCAACCTTGTGAAAAGTCATTATTTTCCTGTATGAATTGCTGTTACAGTAAAAAATGTCACTTGCATATATCATATAGGAGACACACACAGTGATACTTGAGAAGTGAAATGCAGTTCACTGGATTTACAGAAAGTGTGCAATAACTGTTTAAACTAAATCAAGCAGGTGCATAAATTGGCAACACAAAAAAAGAGAAATGAAATGAATATTTAGTGTATATATCAATGTGTGTGTCTCCTATATGATATATGCAAGTGACATTTTTTACTGTAACAGCGATTCATACAGGAAACTAATGACTATTAATAAGGTTGCCCAAACTTTTGCATCACACTGTATATAGGAACATAGTGAAGACAAGTTATTTAAGAGAGTAAAGAGAGGTTAGTTTATTTTGGAGTAGAGCTCCATTTATTAAGAAAATTTTAAAAAGACAGGAACACTCGTTAGAGGTTTGTGGGTGGCTCTTAAAAGAGCCGTTGTGGGGAAGTCACTCGGACTTCAAACAGGCTACTCCTTTGGTTGCCAAGACACGGCTCCCTCCGCCGAGAAGTGGGCCATGAATTTCTCCCTCACCAGGACAGCCTCTCTGGAGGAGTTGTTTGCTGCTACATGACCCAGGCCTTGCAACGGCTCCACCACAGCAGGTGCCACACCCCTCACAGCAGGTGCCACACCCCTCACAGCAGGTGCAACACCCCTCATAGCAGGTGCCCCTCTCTCGTCCACACAGCGCAGAAAATTGTGGAGAACACAAGTTGCCTTCACACACTTCTCCACAATTTCAGGGCGGAGCTCCATGGAGCGCCAATACAACCTCCACTGTGAGGAGAGGACACCGAAGGCACCCTCCACTATCATCCGGGCCCTGGAAAGGCGATAGTTAAAGATCCTCTTCTTTAAAGGGAGGAGGCGTCCAGGGAAAGGCCTCATGAGCTCACGCCACAGCGGGAACGCTTCATCAGCCACAAAGACATGGGGCTGAGCTCCACGGTGTTCTCCACCAGGTAGAGGCTGGTCAGGAGGCAGATGGAGAGTCCCAGCCCGAAGAGCCTGACCAAAGGTGGAGTTGGCCAGAATACCACCGTCGCTGGTCCTCCCGTATCCCCCAACATCAATAACGCGGAAGCGATACCTTTCATCCACAACCGCAAGGAGAACAATGGAGAAAGTTCCCTTGTAGTTGTGGAACATGGATCCTGAGTTGGGGGGTACCTTCGTCTGGACGTGCTTCCCATCCAGAGCTCCACAGCAGAGAGGGAAGTTCCAGCGCTCCTGGAATGGACCGCCAGTCTGCAGTTGAAGGCGCAGCCATGAAATCGTCCACTAGACAGTACCAGATGGCCGTCGCTACCTGGGGGATGATCTGGCTCACCATGGACACACCAACTCGAAAACTGAATGCGATGGTCCTGAAGGAGTCCCCGGTGACAAGGAACCTGGACAAAATTGTTTAGAATTAGTATTATGTGTACTGCAGTTACAAATACATTATTTCAATTCCAAAATACTTTTGTGATGTCAGATTTAAATTACAAAACATAAATCTTACATAAAACATTTTGTAATTATAAGGATAATTACATGATATATATTAGATATAATGTAAAACAGTCTGTGGTGATTATATAACAAATATTCAACTATCCCAGAATTAAACCAGGTCTAAATAAAAAGAAGTATCACTACAAAGGTTAACTCACAGTGGTCCTCATACCACAGTTTGCTATCAGTAAACACTGACGGCATTCATTGATAGCATAGCACATCCATGTTAGCAGTGTATAAACGATAGTTTAGCATATATTACCACAGGTTTCAATAAAGGACTACCGTATTAAACACTTTTACTAACCTCAGGCAGACAGACAGGTGCTCTGCAGGTGGGATTGAGCGCCTTTAGTTGGTATCTAGGCGGGCGATTCTGGGACCAACGCGGGACAGCAGGTCCTCAAACTGGCCGAGTGAAAGACGGTGGTATCGCTGAAATCGGCCGTCATCCAGGTGCAGATCCTGGAGCAAGTGGTGAAACTCACCAAACTGCTCGCGCGTCTGCAGGACCTGATGGACCCAGGTACGGCGAGGACGGCCTTAACGCTGCTGCTCTGCTCTCCACAGTAAATACAGAAGGGAGACTCTCTCTTCAAACGCTAGCTCGACAGCTGCCATCTTGCAAAGATACCGTCAGGCACAACTTTCTCCGACATTTCCGGTTCACGCATGTCAAAATATGCAATTTTGAGGCGCGATTGATTTGTGTTGGACACGCGACGAGGTGCGACTGTGCACACGTCAAATTGGGGGCGTCTGGGGCGTTTTCGCTCATGTCTATCGTGTTCGGTGTGAGGATCCAGGATCACCTGGTCCAGCCCTAACTATATGCTTTAGCAAAAAGAAAAGTTTGAAGCCTGATCTTAAAAGTAGAGATAGTGTCTGTCTCCTGAATCCAAACTGGAAGCTGGTTCCACAGAAGAGGGGCCTGAAAACTGGGGTGTTGATTCATTTAAACTAAACATAATCATCCTGCTGCAACCAGGTTTCTGTAAGGCAGAGTAAATCGATTTGTTGATCAATTATTAAGTCATGTACTAACAGAGACTTGGAGGAGAGAGACCTAATATTTAATAATCCACATTTCACTGTTTTACTCTTTGGTTCAGATGTGGATACTGTATTGTTCTTTCTTTGTGATTGTTTATGTTTAAGTTGTTTGTTGCTGGTTTTTAGTTTGTTTTTTGTCTTTTTGGAAGCTGACACAGTCTCTATGGAGATGGGTTTTTGGGGGGGTAGCAGGAGGAGAGAAGCTGCAGAGAGGCGTGTAAGACTGCAGCTCTGCTTTGTGGTCCCAACTCTGGATAGTCATATTTTGGGGGGTTTAATAAATTTGACATATTTCAAGAAATGAGAGCTACTCCATCCAAAGTGGGATGGATGCCGTCTCTCCTAACAAGACCAGGTTTCCTCCAGAAGGTTTGCCAATTATCTATGAAGCCCACATCGTTTCTGGGACACCACTCAGACAGCCAGCAATTTAAGGAGAACATGTGGCTAAACATGTCACTCCTGGTCTGATTGGGGAGGGGACCAGAGAAAACTACAGAGTCCGACATTGTTTTGGCAAAGTTGCACACCGATTCAATATTGATTTTAGTGACCTGCGATTGGCGTAACTGGGTGTCATTACTGCCGACGTGAATTTTACCCTTATTTACATACATTTAACCTTAGCCAGCAGTTTTAAATTTCCTTCAATGTCGCCTGCTCTGGCCCCTGGAAGACAATTGACTATGGTTGCCGGTGTCTCTAGCTTCACATGTCTGAGAACAGAATCACCAATTACCAGAGTTTGACCCCCGGCAGGTGTGTCGCTGAGTGGGGAAAAACGGTTAGACACATGAACGGGTTGCTGGTGTACCTGGGGCTTCTGTTTAGGACTATGCTTCCTCCTCACCGTCACCCAGCCGCCCTCTTTCCCCAGCTGCTTGGGGTCTGCCGAGGAACAGCTAGCGGGGCCTACGCTATCTTCGGCTGCACCAGCTACAGGGGCCTGGCTAGCTACGGGTGAATGAAGGGTGCGAAGCAGATTCTCCAATTCAGTAATCCTGGCCTCCAGAGCTGCAAATATGCTACATTTATTACAGGTACCTTTACTGCTAAAGGAGGCCGAGGAGTAACTAAACATCTGACACAAGGAGCAAGAAAGTGCAGGAGGGACAGGTGAAGTAGCCATGGTGCTAACGAGTCGGCTACGAGCTAAGCTAAGCTAGCGAAACAGTACAGAGACAGAGAGTGAATACTTTGGCTATAAATTAGGTAGTGAGTACACAGAAAGTGTGCTTCTGATAAGCACGTGAAGATTGTAATATGAAAAAAGAATGTTTCTAACAGTTCTTAATTAAATTGCTAAGCAGATAAGCTACTCAGAAACACCACTGTGTTTGAGCGAGCGAACACCAAGTGACAAGGCCACTGGTTTTTAAAGCAACTTTTGAATCAAATAATCATCAGATGAGTCATAAGTGAAACAACCGTGAGGTTCAACCATAATATTTGCATGATTCATACTTAAGCCTTCGATAATCGCAGCGGTTCGGAGACTAATTTAAGCCCTGTGGTGCTTCTGTATTCTAACTCTGTATTTCTGCATGAAAAATGAGAAAAACTTGGTAGGACATCAGCGCACAGGCAGTTTATTTTGCACATAAAGATTGAGACCTCTATCCCGTCCAGAGAGGTGTGCATGCAGGTGATACCGACTTTGAGACGCACAGGTGTTTGCTCTTATCCTCCAAACATAGCGGCGCAGATACATTTCCCCTGATAATGAGGAGGCGTGTAGGATAAAGGTATACTCGTGAAAGTAGAATAAGGACTTACTTACTGACCTGTTGTCCTCTCTCCTCCTCTCAGATCGAAGGAGCTGATAAAGGAGGCCATCTTGGACAATGACTTCATGAAGAACCTGGAGCTGTCTCAGATTCAGGAGATCGTGGACTGCATGTACCCGGTGGATTA
This sequence comes from Mchenga conophoros, assembly GCF_057382185.1. NCBI lineage: Eukaryota > Metazoa > Chordata > Actinopteri > Cichliformes > Cichlidae > Mchenga > Mchenga conophoros. Next base: position 30,661,963 of record NC_140533.1, on the reverse strand, counting down.
TGGGAAGGACTCGTGCATCATTAAAGAGGGTGACGTGGGCTCGCTGGTGTTTGTGATGGAAGGTGAGGAACCCATGGTTTGGTTTTCTGTCACTCTTCAGGATCTATTTATTTATTTCTCTGTCAGCAGTTATTTTTAAAGCGAGGTATTTCTGGCAGAAATTTCTCTTTTCAAGAACTTTTCAGGTTTGGGGAATTTGGGGAAAATTCTGGGTGAAAAACTACTTTTGATCTGAGGTGAGGGGACTTTTGAACCAGGCCGTGCAGCTTGTTGCCACTCAGGTCTGTTCTGGTTGTTAGACTTTCCTGTGTCATTTTTTTTGTCCTGAGAGTTTATCAGATGTTTCTTTTTTGCTGGTTCTTAAAGAACTTGATGTTTTTCCTTGAACGAATAAAAACTGTGCATTTTGAGCTGTAGTTGTAGTGCAATGCTCATTGTGAGCATCTTTGAATGTGTGGTTGGTGACAGACAGCACCTCTCCTCACTCCGAAGCTTTTTTTAAAGGAACTGTCTCACATTAGATAATACAAATCTCATCTCTAGAAGAAGCCGACCCTTCAGGTTTGCTTTAACGATCGTGTTTCTCCAAACTAAACCTGCCATTGTGCCTCTGAGACCATCGGTGGGTGAATGAAAGTTTGTAAAGAGGTTTGAAGACGAGAACACTGAGCCAAACCTTTGGAGACACAGAAACATGAAAAAGTTCATTACGGCGGCTCGTGAGGAAATCGTTTATCACTACACGAGAAATAGGATTCCAGCTTTCAGCTTCTTGAAATAAATAATTATGGAACTCATTTATTCTTTAATGACTACATTTCCTCCAATGAGCTGAGGAGTGAATAATTTCACAGGTCTTCTGTGTGGCGGTGAATTCATGAAGTGTAGCGACATGGAAACTCCTTAACAAGCGGTATCTCAGAGTTCCGTGACATTTCCGCCTGAAGTTTCCCAGAGCGCCGTTCGACCTTCAGGATGTACTTTACTCGGCCGCCGGGAACATGTCAGAGCAGCGCGGCATTGCGTAACGTGTCAGAGCGCCTGAAGGCTTTCACCTCCACTCTGCTGCTGGTTTCCCTGCTGCCTTCACACCACACACTACTTCTGCTGCTGTGAGGAAGAGGAGAACTCAAACACAACATTTTTCTGCTTGTGGAAAAAAAAATCACAAAAATCGTCCTGTAGGTAAAAAGTAACTTAGTGCGGTCACAAAGATGAATGACAGTGTGTCTGAACAGCCAATCAGTGAGCAAACGGCAGAAAAGAAAGAGAGGAACGAAGAATGATGGGAACGTGTCGGCACGAGTTCACTGCTCACAAGAACTGTGACACTACAGCCACATCACCAACTATAACTAACTAACTAAGTAACTAAGTAACTAACTAACTAACTAACTAACTAACTAACCTGTGAATCAACTGCTGGAAAATGACAGGACAGGAAATAAAGTGACTGCAGACAATGTTCAGAGTCTCCCTCGTGTTTTTCACTGAACAGGACGCTCCGCCTTCATCACCATCAGCTGTTTCCAAAAATCATGGATTTCCACAAGAAACTGAAATGTCACTGAAGCATGGCATCGCATGTAACATTAGACCGCCGTGAGGTCATCACTTGACGAGATGGAGCTGCCACCTACAGAGGACTTCAGATCATTTGGGTGCTTTTGATTCACGTTCAGTCATTAGTTTGTTTAAAGGAATGAATTAAAGAGACTCAATGTAACAATGTAACATATTCTTGTTTTATTAGGAACAAAAAGAACTTGCAAATTTACCAAACATGTCTCAGTTTGGCTGACAGGTTAGGGTTAACGCGACTGCCTGAGTCTGAACAAGTCAAATTCATTATTGAGCTTTATTATAAATAAAAACATAAAATAAATAAATTAAATAAAACACGCAACGGTCCCGTGGAGGACAGGCAGTGGGCTGGAATCAGGCTGAAACCCTTCCACTATCACCTGATGCAGGGAGTTCTCACCTGTTGTCCACATGCTCTGTCACGGTTTGCGGGGCAAGCCATGTGGATTTGTAGTAAGGACCCAAAAGGCGGCAGCTCTGGTGCAGGTGAGTGTTTATTTACAGCAGTGGGTACAAACAGCAACGGGGTGTGAACATGAAACCGAAACCTAAACTGGGTAAACTAACAACACAAACCAGGAATGACGGTGCAGGGAGGTCCGGGGAAATACATACAGGGAGACCGAGGGGAAACAACACAGACGAACCAGCAACTACTATGACAGAAGACACAACTTAAATACACTCAGAGAACACAGGGAGATTACATACAGGTGGGAACACAGCTGGGAGTAATTAAGATGACGAGACTAGGGAGGCAAACTGAAAACACTCACATAAGACACAGACCTTCACAATAAAACAGGAACTTACACATGAAAGGACACAAACTAAGAAACGCGGACTAGATACAGGAACACACGGGCAGAACAGAGTAAACACTAACCAGAGGAAGAACAGAACCAAAATCGCGAAGAGAAAACACAAAACGCTAGGTCAAAAGGACCCAGGATCATGACAGTACCCCCCCCTCAAAGGCTGGCTCCAGACAGCCCAACAAGAAACAAAACAGCCAGAAAAAACAGAAAACAACCCGACCAGGGCGGGCAGCGGGGGCCCAGGAAGGAGGGCACGAAGCAAAACAAAACCGGAGCACCAGAAGGCCAAAAGACAAAAACAAAAAACGAGCCCAAAACCAAAAGAAACGAAGCACACCAGAACACAGGAAAAAACAGAGTCCAAAACAGAAGAGTTCAGGGGGCCGACAGCACAGGAGTCCAAACAGTTCGGGGGGCCGACCGTGCGGACGGCAACGGCGGCGACGTGGACACAGTTCGGGGGGCCGACCGTGCGGACGGCAACGGCGGCGACATGGACACAGTTCGGGGGGCCGGCCGTGCGGACAGCAACGGCGTCCACTCAGGCGATGGCGGTCCGGGGGCCGGCCGTGCGGAAGGCAACGGCGGCCACTCAGGCGATGGCGGTCCGGGGGCCGGCCGTGCGGAAGGCAACGGCGGCCACTCAGGCGATGGTGATCCGGACCAGGCGAGGCTGCAGAGGCTGGACCAGGCGAGGATGAAGACTCGGATGAAGCTGGACCAGGCGAGGATGAAGACTCGGATGAAGCTGGACCAGACGAGGCTGAAGGCTCTGAGGCTGGACCAGACGAGGATGATGATGCTGCTGCAGCCGGCGAGGATGATGATGCTGCTGCAGCCGGCGAGGATGATGATGATGCTGCAGCCGGCGAGGATGATGATGATGCTGCAGCAGGTGGCTGAACGGGCTCCTCGGGCCCCCCAGCGGAGACTGGAGACAACGGCCGGAGCGGTCCCTCGGACCCTCCAGTGGAAACAGGAAACAAAGGCCGGAGCGGTCCCTCGGACCCTCCAGCAAAGACACGAGACGAAGGCCGGAGTGGTCCCTCGGACCCTCCAGCAAAGACACGGGACGAAGGCCGGAGTGGTCCCTCGGACCCTCCAGCGGAGACACGAGACGAATGCTGGACGGGCCCCTTGGACCCTCCAGCAGAAGCCATCACAAAGCCAGCAGGCATGGAGTCCTCTGGCAGACACGAAGGCAATGGGTGCTGTGCTGAGCACTGGCCCTGCTCAGACAGCACTGACACGGAGTTGTTCTCTGAGGGCTGCTTAATCTTCAGGGGTCCAGAATCAGCTGGGGACTGAGACCTAGCCTCTGGGGAAGCCCTGGAGTGCAGAACAGTGCCTGAAGCAGCTAAAGCGCGAGAAACTCCCTGACTGGAC